>NC_041387.1:80379582-80428278 GCF_002162155.2 Triticum dicoccoides | reverse complement strand
GGCCCAAATAAAGAAAATGAGAGAAAAAGAGAGAAGGGACAATGCTACTATCCTTTCACCACACTTGTGCTTCAAAGTAGCACCATGATCTTCATGATAGAGAGTCTCAAATGTTGTAACTTTCATTTACTAGTGGGAATTTTTCATTATAGAACTTGGCTTGTATATTCCAATGATGGGCTTCCTCAAAATGCCCTAGGTCTTCGTGAGCAAGCAAGTTGGATGCACTCCACTAGTTTTCTTTTGTTGAGCTTTTTCATATATTTATAGATCTAGTGCATCCGTTGCATGGTAATCCCTACTCACTCACATTGATATCTATTAATGGGCATCTCCATAGCCCGTTGATACACCTAGTTGATGTGAGACTATTTTCTCCTTTTTGTCTTCTCCACAACCACCGTTCTATTCCACATATAGTGCTATGTCCATGGCTCACGCTCATGTATTGCGTGAAAGTTTAAAAAGTTTGAGATTATTAAAGTATGAAACAATTGCTTGGCTCATCATCGGGGTTGTGCAGGATTAAATACTTTGTGTGATGAAGATAGAGCTTAGCCAGACTATATGATTTTGTAGGGATAACCTTCTTTTGGCCATGCTATTTTGAGAAGACATGATTACTTGCTTAGTATGCTTGAAGTATTACTATTTCTTATATAAATATGAACTTTTATTTTGTATTACTTGGATCTGAACATTCACGCCACAATGAAAGAAAATTACGTTATGAATTATGCTAGGTAGCATTCCACATCAAAAAATTTCTTTTTATCATTTACCTACTCGAGGACGAGCAGGAATTAAGCTTGGGGATGCTTGATACGTCTCCAACGTATCTATAATTTTTGATTGTTCCATGCTATTATATTACCTGTTTTGGATGCTTATGGGATCTATTCTACATATTTATATCATTTTTGGGACTAACCTACTAACCGGAGGCCCAGCCCATATTGCTGTTTTTTGCCTATTTCAGTATTTCGAAGAAAAGGAATATCAAACGGATTCCAAACGGAATGAAACCTTCGGGAGCGTTATTTTTGGAACAAATCTGATCCGGAGAGCTTGGGGTGCAAGTCAAGAAAGCTCCAAGGGCCCCACGAGATAGGAGGGCGCCCCCCTGTAGGGCACGCCCCCTGTCTCGTGGGCCCCTCGGGCGTCCACCGACGTACTTCTTCCTCCTATATATACCTACGGACCCTGAAAACATCCAGGGGCACTATGAAACACAATTTCCACCACCGTAACCTTCTGTATCCGCGAGATCCCATCTTGGAGCCTTCGCCGACACTCTGCTGGAGGGGGAATCGACCACGGAGGGCCTCTACATCAACATCCTTGCCCCTCCTATGAGTTGTGAGTAGTTTACCTCGGACCTACGGGTCCATAGTTATTAGCTAGATGGCTTCTTCTCTCTCTTTGGATCTCAATACAATGATCTCCCCCTCTCTTGTGGAGATCTATTCGATGTAATCTCTTTTTGCGGTGTGTTTGTCAAGATCCGATTAATTGTGAGTTTATGTTCAGATTTATCTATGGTTATTAATCGAATCTTCTCTGAATTCTTTTATGTATGATTGAGTTATCTTTGCAAGTCTCTTTGAATTATCAGTTTGGTTTGTCCTACTAGATTGATCTTTCTTGCCATGGGAGAAGTGCTTAGCTTTGGGTTCAATCTTGCGGTGTTCTTACCCAGTGACAGAAAGGGTTGCAAGACACGGATTGTATTGTTGCCATCGAGGATAACGAGATGGGGTTTATATCATATTGCATGAGTTTATCCCTCTACATCATATCATCTTGCTTAATGCATTACTCCGTTCTTATGAACTTAATACTCTAGATGCATGCTGGATAGCGGTCGATGTGTGGAGTAATAGTAGTAGATGCAGGGAGGAGTCGGTCTACTTGTTTTGAATGTGATGCCTATATACATGATCATGCCTAGATAACGTCATAATTATTCGCTTTTCTATCAATTGCTTGAGAGTAATTTGTTCACCGACCGTAATACTTATGCTCTCGAGAGAAGCCTCTAGTGAAACCTATGGCCCCGGGGTCTATATCTTATCATATTTGCTTTCAATATACTTTTATTTGCATCTTTACTTTTCTTGCATCTATATCATAAAATACTAAAATTATATTTATCTTATCGTACTATCTCTTTTAGATCTCACTTTTGCAAGTGGACGTGAAGGGATTGACCACACCTTTATTGCGTTGATTGCGAGTTCTCAGTTTGTTTGTGTAGGTGCGTGGGACTTTTGAGGAGCCTCCTACTGGATTGATACCTTGGTTCTCAAAAACTGAGGGAAATACTTACGCTACACTTGCTGCATCACCCTCTCCTCTTCGGGGAAAACCAACGCTAGCTCAAGACGTAGCAGAGCGCTTAAAGGGTCCCACCATATAAAGCTCCCAAGTGGCAAACGGCCAAGTGATAGGAATCGTCCTCAATTCTTGAGCCGGAACATGAGCTCGGCGTGAAAACTTGTGACAAGCGTCACACCGTTTTACCAAATCCTCCACATCAGCATGAGCTGTCAACCAGTAGAACCCATGACGAAAAGCTTTAGCAACCAGGGATTTTGAACCGGCTTGATGACCACAATCCCCTTCATGAATTTCCTGTAGGATCTCTTGGCCTTCTTCAGGAGAAACACAACGCTGAAATACGCCTGAAACGCTGCAGTCGTGTATCTCGCCATTGTGAATAACCATGGACTTGGATCGTTGGACTATCTGCCGGGCCAGAACTTCATCGTTTGGTAACTCGCCCCGGTTCATATATGCCAGATATGGAACCGTCCAATCCGGCACAACATGTAAAGCGGCCACCAATTGGGCCTCCGGATCAGGAACAACTAGATCCTCCTCTGTAGGCAACTTAACAGACGGGTTACGCAGGATATCTAAAAAGGTATTGGGAGGTACCGGTTTACGCTGAGATCCCAGCCGGCTCAAAGCGTCTGCCGCTTCGTTTTTACGCTGATCAATATGCTCAACCTGATACCCTTTGAAGTGACCCACCACAATATCCACCTCGCGTCTGTAAGCCGCCATGAGTGGATCCTTAGAATCCCAAGTGCCAGAAACTTGCTGAGCCACTAGATCAGAGTCTCCAAAGCATCGTACCCGGCTTAAATTCATCTCCTTGCCACACGGAGCCCGTGGAGTAAAGCCTCGTACTCAGCTGCATTGTTAGTACAGGGGAACATTAAACGGAGGACATAACGAATTTTATCACCTCGAGGGGAAGTAAGGACAACTCCAGCCCCTGGGCCCTCCAATTGCCTGGATCCATCAAAGTGAATAGTCCAGTATGTATTATCCGGCTTGTCCTCTGGTGCTTGTAACTCGGTCCAATCATTGATGAAGTCAACAAGTGCTTGAGATTTGATGGCTGTTCGAGGCATATATTTCAACCCATGGGGACCAAGCTCAATTGCCCATTTTGCAACCTGGCCAGTTGCCTCACTATTTTGAATTATATCGCCCAAGGGAGCGGAACTAACCACTGTAATGGGATGGCCTTGAAAGTATTGTTTGAGCTTTCGACTTGCCATAAAAACTCCATATACCAGCTTCTGCCAATGTGGATACCGCTGCTTTGACTTGATGAGCACCTCACTGATATAGTAAACCGGCCGTTGAACCGGATGTTTCTTGCCAGCTGTCGTGGTTCTAAATCTGACAGTAGTGTAGGGGGTTACTAAGGAGAGGCAAGATCCTAGCTATGGAGTAGTTGTTCACACAAGTGTTTTACGAGTTCAGGCCCTTCTCGGAGGAAGTAACAGCCCTACGTCTTGGTTCCCAGAGGCGGTCGACTAGCTTATATGTGTGAGAATTACAGGGGTGCGAACCCTTCTTCTAGTGGACGGGGGTGGCTTATATAGAGGATGCCAAGACCCCAGCCAGCCCACGTAGCGGAGGGTTAAAGTACATTAAGGCCTAGCGTTACTGGTAACGCCTTATATAAAGTGTCATCATGACCATAGAGACTACTTAATTACAGACCGTTTGGATACAGAGTAGATCTTGAGCTCCTGGTGGTCGAGTGAGTCTTCATGGTCGAGTGTCTTTAGGTTCGTCGAGTGTCTTCCAGTCCGTCGAGTGGAGTCCCTCTTGGTTGACTGGAAGATGACTTCTTCTAAAGATGTCCTCGGGGAGGGTATCTTGGCAGGTCCGTGACCCTACCCCGGGTACATGACTTCATCATTAGCCCCCGAATGGATCGAGGTTTGAGTGAGGAAGGAGTTGATAATCTTTCCGACCTGTTTTCTGGTGTTGTAAACGTGTCTTATTCTGGATCAATGGCTTTCAAGTGAAGATGTCAACTTTCTTTCAGTCGCCTTGATCCATTCTTTATATCTGTCGAGTGAACTTTATGAACTTGGAGATTTCCGAGCAACGGATCCCAGGAGATCTTCCGTCTGACAAGTTGTCCTGCAGTTAGCGGATTTTATGGGATCTGAATTTTGGGAAGCACGCGAAGCGGAGAAGACCGCGATACTCGGATGGGATAAGGCAGAGACGCCTCGATTCCCACGCCGCCTTTTTCGCCACGTATCGCTCGCGCGACTGTTTCGGGATTTGACATGATTTCCCGGGCCTACTTGTCAGCCACTCGGAAGCGACTCCATATAAGGAACCGAGAAGAGGTTTTTGAACAGTGCTCCCTCATTTTCCCCTCCCCCGTCTCCAGATTCATCCGCTGCGCTCGCCAACTGCTCAGCGCCGCTGCTCCGTTCCGGCCTCGTTGGCGACAATGGTGAAGGAGAGGACGGCGGCTTTGGAGCGGGCGAAGAAGGCGACGACAAAGGCGAAGGGGAGAGCGACCAGTAGGGGCGGATCCTTGTCGTGGTCCCGCCTGCCGCAGGGTTGGATCCAGGGTGATTGGATCCGGTCGACCATCACCCAGAAGGATCTCGACGACCTGGCCAGCGAAGGCCTGATCGCGCACGGGGCGGCGAGGCTTCCGGGGACGGAGTGGCAGCCGCAGCCTCAAGAGGGTGAGTGCGTCCTCTTAGCGACTCATGTCGATCGTGGGTTCTCTCTGCCGCCGCACCTTTTCTTTCGAGGGTTTCTGAACTTCTTCGGGGCTCAGCTCCACCACTTCACACGCAATTCCATTGCCTATCTTGCCGCTTTCGTATCTTTGTGCGAAAACTTCCTGGGTTGTCGGCCGCACTGGGCAGGAGAAGCACTTCAGAACGACCTTGAATCCTTGATGACTCGACTGAACGAAGTTGCAAGTCGAGTGCACGAATGGAAGAAGTCTTCTGCCAGATGCGGTGCCGACGTTGCTCTATCTCTGGTCCGTGTTCACTGCAAGGATGCGCGAGAGGACAAGCTGGCGGCTCTCAAGGTGGCCAACACCAAGAAGCATGACTTCCGATCCTTCATGGAGACCTTCATCGCCGCTGCCACTTGGATCGCAGATGGAATCGACCTGGACGAGTTTGTTGCGCCTTCCAGCCCTCCGCATGAGGGGTAAAAAACTTCTATGCTTGATGCTTTGAATTTGCCTCGGAATGCTGAGTGGTTTTTGTAACCGATAAACCTTAACAGGCTTGATGCCTGAGTGCTTCTGGATCCGTAGGACGCTATCCGAACTTGGTTTGCCGTTGAATATGTTTGCTTCTGCTTTCGAACAATTATCATCCTTGGGTTGGAATATATACTAGTGTCTGTGATGCCCTTTTGCAAGTAGGGATGAAGCACAAATTGCAATCGACTTGTACTCGTCATGTTTAGGCGAGTGCTGGGCTGCAGCTAAGCCTCCGAGTGGGAGGTTTGTTCTCCACTCGACAGGATTTTCGAAACTTAGGCGAGCACTGGGCTGCAGCTAAGCCCCCGAGTGGGAGCTTTGCTCTCCACTCGGTAGGATTTTAGAGACTTAGGCGAGCACTGGGCTGCAGCTAAGCCCCCGAGTGGAAGGTTTGCTCTCCACTCGGTAGGATTTTAGAAACTTAGGCGAGCACTGGGCTGCAGCTAAGCCCCCGAGTGGGAGGTTTGCTCTCCGCTTGGTAGGATTTTAGAAACTTAGGCGAGCACTGGGCTGCAGCTAAGCCCCCAAGTGGGAGGTTTGCTCTCAACCTGGTAGGATTTTAGAAACTTAGGCGAGCACTGGGCTGCAGCTAAGCCCCTGAGTGGGAGGTTTGCTCTCCACTAGGTAGGATTTTAGAAACTTAGGTGAGCACTGGGCTGCAGCTAATCCCCCGAGTGGGAGGTTTGCTCTCCACTCGGTAGGATTTTAGAAACTTAGGCGAGAACTGGGCTGCAGCTAAGCCCCAGAGTGGGAGGTTTGCTCTCCACTCGGTAGGATTTTCGTGGCGTAGCTTTGGAGGAGAAGGTAGCAGTCGCCCTGCGCTTCGTCCTCCTTGCGGAACGCACGTTGTATTTGTGGCATAGCTCGGAAGGAGAAGGCAGGGGTCGACCTGCGCCTCATCCTCTTTGCGGAGCGCACGTTGTATTTGTGGCGTAGCTCGGAAGGAGAAGGCAGGAGTCGACCTGCGCCTCGTCCTCCTTGCGGAGCGCACGTTGTGTTTGTGGCGTAGCTCGGAAGGAGAAGGCAGGAGTCGACCTACGCCTCTCCTCCTTGCGGAGCACACGTTGTATTTTACACTTAGGTGAACACTAGGTTGCAGCTAAGCCCCCGAGTGGAAGGCTGACTTACCACTCGGTAGGGTTTTCAAAAACTTAGGCGAGCCCTGGGCTGCAGCTAAGCCCCCGAGTGGGAGGTTTGTTCTCCACTCGGTAGGATTTTGTTTTAACTTAGGCGAGTACTTGGACTGCAGCTAAGCCTCCGAGTGGAAGGCTGGCTTTCCACTCGGTAGGATTTTGTTTAAACTTAGGCGAAACGGATTCGCAGCTAAGCCTCCGAGTGGAAGGCTGGCTTTCCACTCGGTAGGATTTTGTTTAAACTTAGGCGAAACGGATTCGCAGCTAAGCCTCCGAGTGGAAGGCTGGCTTACCACTTGGTAGGATTTTTTTTACAAATTTAGGTGAAACGGATTCGCAACTAAGCCTCCGAGTGGAAGGCTGGCTTTCCACTCGGTAGGATTTTGTTTAAACTTGGGCGAAACGGATTCGCAGCTAAGCCTCCGAGTGGAAGGCTGGCTTACCACTCGGTAGGATTTTTTTTTACAAACTTAGGCGAAACGGATTCGCAACTAAGCCACCCACTAGGGGACTGATTTATGTGAACAAAAGAAATAACAATCATTGGGGAAAATTATGAAACTCTTGTCTTTGATAAATAAACTACAGAAGTACTTTTATTACAACTCATCCGAGTGAATACTTAAGTATAAAAGGGGCGGAGCAGATCCGCATTCCAAGCTCGTGGCTCGTCAATCTGGCGATCGACATTGTAAAGGCGGTATGCTCCGTTGTGGAGAACCTTGGTAACAATGAAGGGGCCTTCCCAAGTAGGGGCGAGTTTGTGCGGCTTTTGTTGGTCCACTCGGAGGACCAAATCTCCTTCTTGGAAGGCTCGGCTCTTCACGTTTCTGGCGTAGAATCGATGCAAGTCTTGCTGATAGATGGTCGATCGAATCATGGCCATCTCTCTTTCCTCTTCTAGGAGGTCGACTGCATCCTGCCGGGCTAGTTCTTCTTCAGCTTCAGAGTAGAGCTCGACTCGCGGCGCATTGTGAAGGAGGTCACTCAGCAGAACCGCTTCAGCTCCATAGACCAGAAAGAACGGAGTCCTCCCGGTCGACCGATTTGGAGTAGTCCTCAATCCCCAAAGGACTGATGGAAGTTCGTCGACCCACGCGCCTGTTGCGTGCTTGAGGTCGCGCATCAACCGGGGTTTTGGTCCTTTGAGAATCAGGCCGTTTGCTCTTTCTGCTTGTCCATTCGACTGAGGCTGGGCGACTGAAGCGTAGTCGACCCGCGTGCCTTGGGAAGCGCAGAAAGCTTTGAATTGATCGGAGTCGAAATTTGACCCATTATCAGTGATGATGCTATGCGGAACTCCATATCTGAATATTAATTCTCTGATGAAGCTGATGGCAGTGCCAGCATCAAGATTTTAATGGGCTTGGCTTCGATCCACTTGGTGAACTTGTAAACTGCCACCAGTACATGGGTGAAGCCGCTCCTGCCAGTTCTCAGTGGTCCAACCATATCCAAACCCCAAACAGCAAAAGGCCAGATGATCGGGATGGTCTTCAAGGCTGAGGAGGGTTTGTTTGACATGTTGGAGTAAAACTGACATCCTTCACACTTGTCGACTATTTCTTTCGCCATTTCATTTGCTCTGGGCCAGTAAAAACCCGCTTGGTATGCTTTAGGCACGATGGTCCGAGAGGATGCATGATGGCCACAGGTCCCCGAGTGGATGTCATTGAGAATCATTTGACCGTCTTCCGGTTTTATGCATTTCTAGCTGACTCCAGCCGTACTTTCTATGTACAACTGTCCCTTCATGATAGTAAAGGCTTTGGATCGACAGACGACCTCTCGAGGCTCCTCTTCATTCTCTGGGAGCTCTTTCCTTAGAATATAGGCAATATAGGGCACTGTCCAGTCGGGAGTGATAACCAGAACTTCCATGATTAAGTCGACCACAGCTGGGACCTCGACTTCAGTCGAATCTGTGGCGCTTTTGGGCTGCAGGGCTTCCTCAGTGAAAGGATCTTCTTGAACTGACGGCGTGTGAATATGCTCCAAAAACACGCCACTCGGGATGGCTTCTCTTTTGGAACCTATCTTTGCCAAGTCGTCGGCTGCTTGAGTTTTTAGTCGAGGAACGTGATGGAGCTCTAATCCCTCAAATTTCTTCTCCAGCTTTCTGACTGCATTGTAGTAACCAGTCATGGCTGGGCTTCTGACGTCCCACTCCTTCATCACTTGGTTAACCACCAAATCCGAGTCACCGTAGACCATGAGGCGACGGACGCCGATTGAAATGGCCATACGCAACCCATACAAGAGTGCTTCGTATTCTGCTTCATTGTTGGAGGAGTCAAAGTGAATCTGGAGTACATATCTGAGCTTATCTCCTCGGGGGGACACCAACACTACCCCGGCACCGGAACCATTTAGCATTTTAGAGCCATCAAAGAACATAGTCCAGTGCTCCAAGTGAACTTGAGTCGGTAACTGCTGTTTAGTCCACTCGGCGAGGAAATCTGCTATTGCTTGGGACTTGATAGCTTTCTTTGCCTCAAAGCTGATATCCAGGGGAAGGAGTTCAATCGCCCATTTTGCCACTCGACCAGTTGCATCTCTGTTGTGCAGAATCTCTAACAAGGGGGCATCGCTGACGACTGTGATGATATGGTCAGAGAAGTAATGATCAACTTTCTTCGTGGTCATATAAATCCCATATACAAGCTTCTGATAATGAGGGTATCGTTGCTTTGATGGGGTCAGGACTTCGGAAATGTAATATACTGGGTGCTAAAATTTGAAGGCTTTCCCTTCTTCTTCCCGCTCGACCGTAAGTACATTACTGACGACTTGTCCTGTGGCTGCAATGTAAAGCAGCAAAGGCTCTTTGCTGATCGGGGCAGCAAGCACCGGCTAGGTCGAAAGCAGAGTTTTTAACTCTGCAAACGCTGCGTCAGCTTCAGGAGTCCACTCGAACTTGTCTGACTTCTTCATCAATTGGTAAAGAGGCAATGCCTTCTCACCGAGACGAGAGATGAATCGACTTAAAGCGGCCAAGCAACCAGTAAGCTTCTGAACATCGTGCACACGCACAGGTCGTTTCATTCGGAGTATAGTGCCCACTTTCTCTGGGTTTGGATCGATTCCTCGTTCGGAAACGAGAAAACCGAGTAACTTTCCACCAGGAACTCTGAATGTGCACTTGGATGGGTTAAGTTTAATATCATACCTCCTGAGGTTGGCAAATGTTTCAGCGAGGTCAGTCAGCAGGTCGGAACCTTTCCGTGACTTGACCACAATGTCATCCATGTATGCCTCCACATTCCGACTGATCTGAGTGAGCAAACACTTTTGAATCATCCTCATAAACGTGGCTCCGGCATTCTTGAGGCCGAACAGCATGGTGACATAACAGAAGCACCCGAATGGGGTGATGAAAGCTGTTTTAATCTCATCGGGTCCAAACAGACGGATCTGATGGTATCCGGAATAAGCGTCTAAAAAAGACTGTCGCTCACATCCCGCAGTCGAGTCGACTATTTGGTCGATGCGGGGAAGAGGAAAATGATCTTTCGGGCAGGCCCGATTGATATGCTTAAAATCAATGCATATGCGAAGCGAATTGTCCTTTTTGGGGACCATGACGACATTGGCGAGCCTCTCGGAGTGGTAAATATCTCGGATAAACTCTGCTGCTAGGAGCCGAGCCACCTCTTCGCCAATAGCCTTCCTTTTCTGGACGGCAGACCGTCGCAGATGTTCCTTCACAGGTTTCGCCTTTGAATCGTCTCACAGACGATGCTCAGCCAGTCCCCTGGGTACACCCGGCATGTGAGAAGGTTTCCATGCGAAGATGTCCCAGTTCTCACGGAGGAACTGGATGAGCGCTTCTTCCTATTTGGGGTCGAGTGTTGTGGATATATGAGTCGGAGCAGCGTTGGGGTCGGTCGGGTGGATATGAACTGGTTTTGTCTCACCGGACGACTGGAACGCTGATTCCGTAGCAGGCTTCTTGGCTCGCAACAAATCACTCGGGTCTGCATTCCTCTGGTGTTCCTGCCACTCTTCTGCCACCATCTAAGCATCGGCGATCTTTGAGCCTTTCTAGAAGCACTCTTCCGCCTTCTTGATATTACGAGTAACAGTGATCACGCCTTTAGGGCCTGGCATCTTCAATTTGAGATACACGTAACATAGTGGAGCCATAAAACGTGCATAAGCCGGCCTGCCCAAAATAGTGTGATAGGCACTCTGGAAATCTACAACCTCAAATGTCAGCTTCTCTTTGCGGGAGTTCTTGGAATCACCAAAACGCACATCAAGAGCAATCTGGCCGAGTGATGCGGCCTTCTTGCCAGGAATGACTCCATAGAAACTCATGTTGCTCGTGCTGAGTCTGGACATTGGAATGCCCCTCCCTTGCAGCGTCTCAGCATACAGTATGTTCAAACTACAGCCACCATCCATCAATACTTTAGTCAGTCGAGTGCCCTCAACGACTGGGTCGACCACGAGAGCTGGCCTCCTAGGGGTGGCTATGTGCGTTGGGTGATCAGACTGTTCGAATGTAATGGCGGTTTGAGACCACTTCAGATAATTGGGTGTTGCCGGAGCAGCCATATTCACCTCTCGGTTTATAACTTTCAGTCGGTTTTTGCTCTCAACGTCGGCAAAAATCATCAGGGTGGAATTGACCTGCGGATGTTCCTCGTGACTGTCCTCCTTGTCCTCGACTTTGTCCAACTCTTTTTCCTTATCCTTGTGCTGCTTTCCTTGAAACTGCTGTATCAGGAGTCGACACTGCCGAGTGGTATGCTTCGTGTAAATGAAGTTACCCTCCTCATCTTTCTTCGTGTGGATGTGACACGGTAAATCCATCACGTCGTTTCCTTCTTTATCCTTTACTTTCTTGGGGTTCCAAGGCCCCTTGAGCTTTCCTTTGAACTTTCCTTGAGTCACGGCCAAGGCTTCTCCAGGAGCAGCTGGCTCGGCTTTCCGCTTCCATTTCCGACTAGAGTTCCCTCCTCCGGTTTCCTGGGCGACTGACTTGTGCTTGCCACTCCGGAGCCGATCCTCTTCCTCACCATTGGCATATTTGGTGGCTATTTCCATCATTCGACTCAGAGACATGTCTCCGGTTCGGCCGAATTTCAGGCTTAGCTCTCTGTACTTTACACCCTCTTTGAAGGCGCAGACTGCCTGGTGATCAGATACATTCTCTACTGTGTGATGCAGTGTGATCCATCTATGGATGTAATCCCTCAAAGTCTCATTCGACTTCTGCACACAAGATTGTAGCTCTGTCAGTCCTGCTGGTCGCTTGCATGTTCCTTCGAACGTTCTGACAAACACTCGGGAGAGGTCCTCCCACGTGTAAATGCTGCTGGGCTTCAACTGATTCAACCATGCTCTGGCTGACCCTTCCAACATAAGAGGCAGATGCTTCATGGCCACCTCTTCATTTCCGCTGCCGATCTGAACAGCCACTCGGTAGTCTTCAAGCCAAGTATTGAGCTTAGAATCACCGTTGAACTTGCTGACTCCAGTCGCCAACCTGAAGTTGGGAGGAATCACCGCGGCTCCGATGGCTCTGCTGAAACACTCTGGTCCGGAGACATGCACTCGGCTGCTGGTGGGTACATCTCTATCGTTACCCTCTCTGTGGGCTCTGTTTCGGTCGACCAGACCTTGAACGATGATGGATCTCGCATCAAAGCCTGGTTCCCTGGGGTCGACCGGAATCCTTCTCCCGCCATTGTGTTGGCGTCTATCATCCTGCTGTCGAGGTATATAGGACCCACCCCTTGGGGGGAGTAGGCACTCGACGTCGATCGTTACGATTGAATCGGTGATCATACTGCTCATGGTTCCTGTACTGATCGTGCCGGTCACCACGCCCTTCACGCCTCGGGGGCGATCTGGGGCTATGAGCCGAGTGGACCGTATTTGCTGCCACGGATCTGCTGTGAATCCTGTTCCACGACTGTGACACAGCTGAGTTTTGATCTCCTGCTGCCCGAAGCAATTCTCTGATCTGCATCAAGCCTCTGCCAGCCTCTGACTGGGAAGGCTGAATTGATTCTGCTATACGGGCTGCAGCTGCTAAATTCTGAATCGGAGTTCGATATACCTGAGTCGGAGGTGGAAAGAGCTGGCGTCGACTGGAGTCTAGAATCCGTAGCCGCGCGCGCTCGTCGAGTGCCCGCTGAAGGTTCTCCAGGCGAGTGCGCTCGGCCAGGTTGGCCAAGCGCGCATCCTACAGGGTGCGAGCCTCAGGGGTTTCTCCAATGATCAGAGTGTGAAGCGCATCCATGTTCCGGCGGCGAAGCTCTTCCCTCTGCTGCGAATTGAGGGGCTCGGGGAGATATTCCTCATGGGCGTGCGACGGATCGCCTCCGCCGTTGCCTCCCTCGGCGCCGGGAAAGCCGGGGGGAACGTGCGGTCCATTAACCATCAGGACCTCTGCCGCTGGATCACTGCTGTCGCACTCGGATGCAGTCTCTATGGAGCCAGTCGACAGGTCGAACAGGCCGTAGAGAGATTCCTTGGGCTCGATTGCCGCGACTTGGGCGGTGGTCGACTGGCAAGCCACCGCGTGCCTCACCCACCGTTGAAGTCTCGACCGACCGGAGCACTTGCGCCGGCGGGAAGCGGGGAGGGAGGATGATTCGAAAACCGGCCGATACTGGGTCGACGGTTGCCGCAGAAGGACGCCGCGGACGCACGCTCGAAAGTGCGTAGCCCCGCGGACTGGGAGCGCGTCGACGTCGAGCGGAGCCTCCTGCAGCCAGGCAGAGTCGTCGGCGATGAACGTGAGCGCGCCGAGACGGATCTCGCGGCCCTCAACCAAAACTCCGCCTGCAACCATGATGACGGGAATCGGAAAAATTGCAACTTCTCCAATAAGTCGCTAAAACACCTGCCCCGCGGTGGGCGCCAACTGTCGTGGTTCTAAATCTTACAGTAGTGTAGGGGGGTACTAAGGAGAGGCAAGATCCTAGCTATGGAGTAGTTGTGCACACAAGTGTTTTACGAGTTCAGGCCCTTCTCGGAGGAAGTAACAGCCCTACGTCTCGGTGCCCGGAGGCGGTCGACTGGATTATATGTGTGAGAGTTACAGGGGTGTGAACCCTTCTGCCAGTGGAGGGGGGTGGCTTATATAGAGGATGCCAAGACCCCAGCCAGCCCACGTAGCGGAGGGTTAAAGTACATTAAGGCCTGGCGTTACTGGTAACGCCTTACATAAAGTGTCATCATGACCATAAAGACTACTTAATTACAGACCGTTTGGATATAGAGTAGATCTTGAGCTCCTGGTGGTCGAGTGAGTCTTCATGGTCGAGTGTCTTCAGGTTCGTCGAGTGTCTTCCAGTCCGTCAAGTGGAGTCCCTCTTGGTTGACTGGAAGACAACTTCTTCTAAAGATGTCCTCGGGGAGGGTATCTTGGACAGGTCTGTGACCCTACCCCAGGTACATGACTTCATCATTAGCCCCCGAATGGATCGAGGTTTGAGTGAGGAAGGAGTTGATAATCTTTCCGACCTGTTTTCTAGTGCTGTAAACGTGTCTTATTCTGGTTCAATGACTTTCAAGTGAGGATGTCAACTTTCTTTCAGTCGCCTTGATCCATTCTTTATATCTGTCGAGTGAACTTTATGAACTTGGAGATTTCCGAGCGACGGATCACAGGAGATCTTCCGTGTGACAAGTTGTCCTGCAGTTAGCGGATTTTATGGGATCCGAATTTTGGGAAGCGCGCGAAGCGGAGATGACCGCGGTACTCGGATGGGATAAGGCAGAGACGCCTCGATTCCCGCGCCGCCTTTTTCGCCACGTATTGCTCGCGCGACTGTTTCGGGATTTGACATGATTGCCCGGGCCTACCTGTCAGCCACTCGGAAGCGACTCCATATAAGGAACCGAGCAGAGGTTTTTGAACAGTGCTCCCTCATTTTCCCCTCCCTGTCTCCAGATTCATCCGCTGCGCTCGCCAACTGCTCAGTGCCGCTGCTCTGTTCCGGCCTCGTCGGCGACAATGGTGAAGGAGAGGACGGAGGCTTTGGAGCGGGCGAAGAAGGCGACGGCGAAGGCGAAGGGGAGAGCGACCAGTCGGGGCGGATCCTCGTCGCAGTCCCGCCTGCCGCAGGGTTGGATCTAGGGTGATTGGATCCGCTCGACCATCACCCAGAAGGATCTCGACGACCTGGCCAGCGAAGGCCTGATCGCGCACGGGGCGGCGAGGCTTCCGGGGACGGAGTGGCAGCCGCAGCCTCAAGAGGGTGAGTGCGTCCTCTTAGCGACTCATGTCGATCGTGGGGTTCTCTCTGCCGCCGCACCTTTTCTTTCGAGGGTTTCTGAACCTCTTCGGGGCTCAGCTCCACCACTTCACACCCAATTCCATTGCCTATCTCGCCGCTTTCGTATCTTTGTGCGAAAACTTCCTGGGTTGTCGGCCGCACTGGGGCCTTTTCAAACACATATTCACTTGTCGCTCTCAGACGGTGAAAAATGCTAACCCGAATGACGAGAGAACTCAGGTAATCCAGATGTGTGGGGGTCTTGGGATCCAAATGAGGAGTAAGAGTGCTTTTCCAGCTATGACCCTTCCCGGGTCAGTTAGAGGGTGGCAGTCGACCTGGTTCTATTGCCAAGACCAGCCGACGCCAGGGCAGTCGACTGGGCTCCCTCCCTTCTCCATAAGTCGAGTGAATAAGCCGTCCTCTCTGAAAGTAGTTCCGGAGGAGAAGGCTTAGGTAAAAATGTTGATGGAGCGTGTAGTCCAACTCATTCGCGACGGTGTGACTGGCATGGATCTTCTGGAGGTTTTCCTTCGACGGCGCATCCAACCACTCCAATACCGGGGCCACCCAATGTGGTTGTACTCTGGTACTGAAGACACCACTCGGGTCCACCCAAAGGAGGTAGATGATGCCACACTGGAGAGGTGGATGACTGCCATCACAGGGAACAAGGACAACCCTCGTGGGGCCAGGAGGATCCCGCCACTCGACCAGTCTTATGATCCAGACAAGGTATGACCACTTATCTTCGACTGTAATCATGTTTCGTCCATTCTGTTTTTGCTGCAGATCAGTAGATCGACTCTTGTCTTGTTTGTTGTCCTTCAGGCTACCATTGAGTTGTATTCGATGCCCAATGGGGTGCAAGCACAGACCGAGGAGGAGGAAGGAAGTGGAGGTGAAAGCCAGGAGGAGTGGGAATCGGATGGCGATGAGGGTGATGCAGATGCAGGCTCCGATGAGGAGGAGGAGGAGGAGGAAGAGGAGGAGGAAGTTGCGCCTCCCCGTTCTGACAGAAGGTCCAAGCTTGCCCATGATCCTGCGGTCGAGCGCGGCAAGGGGGCCGCGCCTATTGCGCAATCGACCAAGCGTCCTCGGACGACCTCTCCGGCGCCGACTGAGAAAGCGCCGAAGCAATCTCGAGTGGTGCCGCCGAGGCCGACGAAGGCTTTGCCGAAGATGAAGATGGTGATTCCCACTATTTCTGGGTAATGACATAACTTGTGTCCTCTTGTTTCTCATGGATTTATTCTTGGTCGATTCGTTAGCTGATCGACTGATTTCTGAAACTGCAGTGCTGCTACTTCTGATACCTCGGCCAGACCTGATGACCAAGAAATGGAGGATGCCGTCACTTCCAACCCTGGTATGACCTTTGAAGTTTCGTTTTCAGTCGGTGGAATCTTCGTTTTTAACTTTGACTCTTTTCTGCAGCTCCGTCTAATATCATCATTGATCTTCCTGATGATGATGAAGACGAGGAACCACTTAGGAAGAGGAGGAATAGGAGAGCGTGTGCTGGCAAGGCAACTCAGGTCGTATCAGCACCTGAAACATTAGCTGCCGAGGGGGACAACATCACTCGGCCTACCGTATCCTTTGCGGTGCCGCTGTCGAGTGCTTGCCCTTCGTCGTCGAGTACTGGTCAGACTTCACCTTTCTCTACCCACCACGTCCCTGGAGACCAAGCAAGCCCTGCTAAAGAAGCCATATGCCAGGCGGGGGTTATGATGGAGCAAGTGAAGGCGATCCAAGACGCCAGTCAAGCAGCTTATGACGCCAGTTCAACCCTTCAGAGCAATGTTCAGGTTGGTCAATCACTGCCTGTTCTGTTAGGATATGGTATCTAAAAACTTTTCTTTCTGAAAATCTTAGTATCTGCACTCCACCCACTGGGTGTGTCGATTGAGAATCTGGATAGGTGGGGGCACGCTGAGTGCACCCACTGGGTGTAGTCCCCAAGGCTATGGTCGACTGCTGGCAGTGGACCATAGTCTTTATGTCTTGAGTTTTTCTTTTTTCGCATTACTGTCTTCACTCGATCTAGTCGAATGGAATCATAAACCAGCCAGCCCACGTAGCGGAGGGTCAACATACATTAAGGCCTGGCATTACTGGTAACGCCTTACATAAAGTGTCATCATGACCATAAAGACTACTTAATTACAGACCGTTTGGATACAGAGTAGATCTTGAGCTC
The DNA here is from genome assembly GCF_002162155.2 of Triticum dicoccoides. Lineage (NCBI taxonomy): Eukaryota > Viridiplantae > Streptophyta > Magnoliopsida > Poales > Poaceae > Triticum > Triticum dicoccoides. Next base: position 80,411,148 of record NC_041387.1, on the reverse strand, counting down.
CTGGTGGTCGAGTGAGTCTTCATGGTCGAGTGTCTTTAGGTTCGTCGAGTGTCTTCCAGTCCGTCGAGTGGAGTCCCTCTTGGTCGACTGGAAGACGGCTTCTTCTAAAGATGTCCTCAGGGAGGGTATCTTGGACAGGTCCGTGACCCTACCCCAGGTACATGACTTCATCACCAGCCTCCTTGCACTCCACCACAATTGCCACACTGACAGCACGGGCATTAGTAGCCACGTACAATAACAAGGGCTCTTTGTCAACTGGAGCGGCAAGGACCGGCGGTTCAGCCAACTGGCGCTTCAAGTCTTCAAACGCCGCATTAGTCGCATCACTCCAGACAAAGGTGTCTGTTTTCTTCAACATCTGGTATAGAGGGATCACCTTCTCTCCCAAGCAGCTAATAAACCGGCTTAGGGCTGCAATTCGGCCTGTCAGACGCTGAACATCATTGATGCAGCCGGTTTAGCCAAAGATGTAATCGCTTTGATCTTCTCCGGATTAGCCTCAATGCCTCTGTTGGACACCAGAAAACCTAGGAGCTTGCCTGCCGGAACACCGAAAACACACTTGTCCGGATTGAGCATTATCTTGTAAACACGCAGATTGTCAAAGGTCTCCTTGAGATCCTCTATCAACGTCTCCTTCTTCCCGGACTTTACCACAATGTCATCAACATAGGCATGAACATTGCGCCCAATCTGAGTGTGAAGACAATTTTGCACATAGTGCTGATAAGTTGCCTGGGCACTCTTGAGCCCAAAGGGCATAGAAACATAGCAGAAGGCTCCAAAGGGAGTGATGAAGGCGGTCTTCCCCTGGTCCTTAATTGCCATTTTGATCTGATGATAGCCTGAATAAGCATCCAAGAAACTCAAACGCTCACAAACCGCCGTCGCATCAATGATCTGATCAATACGCGGGAGAGCAAAAGGATCGGCCGGACAAGCTTTGTTCAAATCTGTGTAGTCCACACACATGCTCCACATGTCGTTTTTCTTAAGAACCAGCACCGGATTAGCCAACCACTCAGGGTGAAACACTTCAACAATAAACCCAGCAGCCAACAGCCGAGCTACCTCCTCACCAATTTCCTTGCGTCTCTCCTCGTTAAAGCGGCGAAGAAACTGCTTGATCGGTTTAAACTTGGGATCAATATTGAGAGTGTGCTCAGCGAGTTCCCTCGGTACACCTGGCATGTCAGAAGGTTTCCATGCAAAAATGTCCCGGTTCTCACGGATGAACTCGATGAGCGCGCTTTCCTATTTCAGATCCAGATTTGCACTGATGCTAAACTGTTTGGACGAATTGCCAGGAACAAAGTCAACAAGTTTAGTCTCCTCAGCCGGTTTGAATTTCAGGCTTGGGTCATGCTCAGTGGTGGGCTTCTTCAGAGGGGTCATGTCTGCCGGATCAACATTGTCCCTGTAGTGTTTCAACTCCTCCATAGCACAAACCGACTCAGCATAAGCCGCATCACCTTCCTCGCAATCCAAAGCGATCTTACGACTTCCGTGAACCGTGATGGTCCCCTTGTGACCTGCCATCTTGAGCTACAAATAAATATAACAAGGCCTTGCCATGAATTTTGCATAAGCTGGCCGTCCAAATAGTGCGTGGTACGGGCTCTGGATCCTCACCACTTCAAAGGTCAATGTTTCGGATCGGGAGTCATGCTCATCACCGAACACAACCTCCAAAGCGATCTTGCCAACAGGATATGCCGATTTACCTGGTACTACACCATGGATAACAGTGTTTGACGGTTTAAGACTCTTGTCTGTCAACCCCATGCGACGGAAGGTCTCATAATACAGAATGTTGATGCTGCTCCCTCCATCCATAAGCACTTTGGTGAACTTATAACCTCCCACCTGAGGTGCCACCACTAAAGCCAGGTGACCCGGATTGTCAACCCGGGGCGGATGATCCTCTCTGCTCCACACAATAGGTTGCTCGGACCACCGCAAGTAACGTGGTACTGCCGGTTCAACAGCATTAACTGCCCTCTTGTGAAGCTTCTGATCACGCTTGCACAAACTAGTGGTGAATACATGGTACTGCCCACCATTCAACTGCTTTGGGTGACTCTGATAACCTGACTGCTGCTGATTTCCTTGATTATTCTGTTTGTTATTACCACCTTGGTTGTTCTGGTTGCCCTAATTATTCTGAAATCCAGAGTTTGAACCGCCGCCACCGTGAAAACCTGGACCTGAACCGCCTGATGGACCCTGATCATACCGGAAAAGATCAGAGTTTTTGAACTCCTTCATAATGTGACAATCTTTCCAAAGATGTGTTGCAGGAACCTCCTCTGTCCCATGCTTTGGGCGGGACTGGTTTAACAAACGCTCCAGATTCATTCCGCCACCATGCTGGGGTGGTTTACCCTTACGACGCTGCAAATTAGCATTAGCTACAAAATCTGAATCTGCTTTGCGCTTACCATTATTCCCATGGCCTCCTTGGTTGTGCTGCTGTCCCTTTGCACCGCCGTTCTTCTTTCCCATCTCCGGTTTCTCCTCATCAGAATCGGGATCCTTGGTATTATCAGAATCGGCATATTTGACCAAGGCGGCCATAAGGGTGCCCATGTCATTGCAGTGGCGCTTGAGCCGTCCCAACTTCATCTTCAGTGACTTAAACCGGCAATTATGTTCCAGTGTGATGATTGCTTGGCCAACATTAATTCGGTCTGATGAATGCAAAACTTCTGAAACTCGGCGCACCCAATGAGTTGTTGACTCGTTTTCCCCTTGAATACAGGCATCCAGATCCACAATGGACATAGGCTGTTTACATGTGTCCTTGAAATTGGCTATAAACCGGGCCTTCAACTGGTCCCATGACTCGACAGAGTTAGCTGGTAAGTTCTTCAACCATGTACGGGTTGTTCCTTCCAACATCATCGTCAAGTACTTTGCACAAGCCGCTTCATCCACGTCCAGCATCTTCATTGCCATCTCATAACTTTCCACCCACGCCTCGGGTGGCTGATCGGCGGTATAATTAGGTACCTTACGTGGGCCCTTGAAGTCCTTAGGCAGTCGCACATTCGGAGAGCCGGAATAAGACACGACACTCCCCAAGAACTGAAAGCAAGCCCGGTGCCTCGGTCCACTAACGATGTTGGCTGAACCGGGGCGGGTTGATAACGACCCGTATGCCGTGCTGCTAAAGCGGCCTCCCTTCATGCTCTGCCATTATCCACCACGTCTTGAGCATTCCCCTCACCATGAGCCAGATAGGGTCCTTGAGGGACAATACGGCGCCGCGCACTGCTGGACACACTACAAAAAAATACACTTCCCTGATGATATGTGTTTGTCACAGTAGGTTGCGTTCTTTGTCATGCATGTACATCCATGACAAATTTATGACAGAATCAAGATAGTCATACATGTGCTGTCGTAGAAGTGTTCCATGACATTACCAAAATTATCATCACGGAAGTGTCCACTTCCATGACGATAAATCGCGCGTCACAGAAGTGCTTTCGTCAAGGGTGACCGACACGTAGCATCCACCGTAACGGAACGCCGTTAAGCTATCGGGTCGGGTTTTGGATCCGATAGCCCGTTAACAGCCCCGACCAATGGGAAATTTCCACGTGTAAAATTCTTATTGGCCGGACGAAACACGTGTCAGCTCGTCAGTGGGTCAGATAGGCGCCTATGATATGTCGACACATGCCACGGCCCACCACTGGCCCATTTAGCTTACAAAGCCGGCCGTTTGACTTGGTCAAAAGTTAACGGGTTGGCCCATGAAAAGCCTGTTAACGGTCTCTTCGCAAATAGCCCATTTTACGGCCCGTTAGGTACTAAAGGAAATCGGCCCAACAACGTCATGTGGCCCATCGAATATAACACCAGCCCATTTCACTTTCGGCCCATGTATAGCCCACGACGTCTTTCGGCCCATATGAGGCATTCGTATCTTTCGGCCCTTTACAGGCCCATGGTGACTCTAGCCCATAATGAACAGTAATTTTCTTTGTACCTGTTAACGGCCCATGATTTACATGGGCCGTTTCCAGCCCGTGTTAGCTTTCGGCCTATTGACAGCCCATACGTTCTTGGGCTCCTTTTCGGCCCTCGATTACTTCTGGCCCGTTACTGGCATGTTCCCCTAATGGGCCAAATTCGGCCCATGGCAAGAGTCAGCCCGTTACTAGCATGTTCCCCAAATGGGCCAAATTCGGCCCATGGCAAGAGTCGGCCCGTTACTGGCTTGTTACCCTAATGGGCCAAATTCGGCCCATGGCAAGAGTCGGCCCATTTCTGGCCAGCCCGTCCTATATTCTGGCCCATTAACAACCCGTTATGCCTGTGACAGAATTAAGCTTTTGCGGTCCTACGACATGTTAACGGCCCGTTACCGTGCTGGGCCGATACCAATTATGCCCGATTACGGCCCATGTAGACCCATTTATCCGACGACCCGAGGCCCATTTATCGACGGCCCGAGGCCCACCGATTACAGGCCCATTTATCGACGGCCCGTAGGAGACCCATGGATCCTACGGCCCGTATATGGCCCATGGGTAGTTGCGGCCACTAGCAAACCAGGGAAAAAGAAGACTAGGAAATAAATAAGGCCCAAACTAACGCTAGGCTATTAAGGCGATTGCACAGATTACATCCACTCGGCATCAAAGATCGCCACCAGTGCAAATATAGGGAACACCCTACACTATACAAAAATGGCTTGCTATTTTCTTCAGCCGGTGGCTGCACGTTAAGAATAAATTTTGTATCGCACCAAAACAAATTACAACTATATAACAAAAGGAAGGTTGGCATAAAACTTAAAAGTCTAGCAGATAAATGCACCACCAGAAGTTCAGGAGCTCGGTTCATTTGACTTGACTGTTATGTTTTCATGTTGTATTGTCCGATGGAACACCATAACCCTCGCCTTCATTTCCCCTAGGCTCCTGAACAACATAGCAAATGTATGATAGTCTGGTTTCAAAACCATGCATATCTTGACGACATTGAGCAATGTTTCTCCTTGTTTCACAAAGGGCCTCTATTAGGGAATGGACTTGTGTCTGGAGCGCAGATACAACATTGCTTTGAGCTTGCATATCTTGATCATGAGGAAGTTTGGATGATATTGCCTTAACAACCAACCCAGTATTACGCAGGAACATGCTTTTGGCACTGTTAGTGGACAGGTACTGACCCACTGCAGCAAGAGCTGACATTGCGGTTATAGTTGCCTCGCCACCTTCAGAAGGTGGCTGTTCCACCATTTTTTCCATAGCTCACTGAAAAGTTGAGGTTTTACATTAGTAGTACCAGAACAGAAGATATTAAGGAGGCAGCAAAACCAAACAAAATAGCTTTGGTCTATATACAGAACTTATTCTGGTGAACCCATGTAAAATATTAGTTGTATTTTATTGCAAAGTACATAATAAAACCAGGTTCCAAACATATGACCATGTACCATCGCTAATGTATTGTCTATTTCTTCACATTGTATTGAGGGCTAAGGATAAAGAGACGAAGTTTATAATACGGTAAGCAAAGTATGACATCATTCATATCACAAAACAACTGAGAACAGACAAACAAGCAATTGTAACGTTGTGTGGGCAAGTCCAGCACGGAACTAAATTACGGGTCAAGATCAAAGGAAAATCACTCCTCCCTTTTAAACCTTGTAAGGTGCAATGATATGCTAAGACAATTGTGTATAAAATTGAAAAGAGTAATAGACATTAGCTGCAAACCATGCAGTTCAAGGCACAAGTCAGAGTAAGTAGTAGTTAAAAGGCATGAGGATTAAGGACTTACAACAGCGGCTTTGACTGGTGTAGTCATGCCCGTCTTCTTGCTGGTGTGATAGTCCTTGAAGATTTCCACAGCATTTGGTTCAGGTACTTTTTGGTCCTTGCGGGCTTTCCTCTGCATTTCGAACAAGTCAATATAGATCTGATAATATGGTACAACGAAAAGAGTGAAACAGCAGCTAATTACAAGAGCCTCGCAGTGTGCAATATAGCTACGAGATCCTGTTGTCTGTTGGAATTTCACTTTCATACGGTTGGCCTTGTTCTTTGAACAGTTCACCTACAAGAAGATAGATTTCTGTGGCACATGCGTCAATAGGACTTCAACATGTGATCTGATCACATATATATAATGTACCTGATACTTTGGATCAGACCAATGTTTAACAAGGCCCCTCCAATCTTCATCCGATATATTTTCCACTGGAGATGTTTGGGAAAGTTCATTGTTAGCCTTGCCTTCAAAGTGAGTTTTCCTCAAGTTATACCGATACTGTCGCAGAGCAGACTTGAAAACATGAGTGCAAGCTTGTCTGGTTGCATCATCTTGGCTATCCAACTTGAACCTCATATGTTGAAAATTATGGGAGTCTCATTATCAGCAACCTAGAAAGTATGGGACAGAGCAAGACGATACTACTAGTTTCCATACATAACCATACTTACAGATAAATGGTCGAGGAAGGTGTTGAACTGGGTTTCGTCTTTGTCATTCCTGTACTGAATCCATGTTGGGAGGATACGTACATGACACCTAACGGCAACCGCTGCCTCTAATACTAACTTGGCTGACTCTGTAGCATCACGTGGCCTTTTTAAACCTAGCTCAAAACGGATCTCCATTATTCCTCCTCTAGATTTAGTTAACCTATCGAGCATTATCCCTTATATTTGTTTCCTCTTGCACCTAGGTGCTAGTCCAACAACAAACATAGGAAGTGTTAGTGTACATCAAACTGTGAGACTACATATAAAGAAGCATGCAACTGTAACTTGACTCCAGCAACTACCTTCTTGCTCTTGAAGCTCACAAGGTTCATTTGATATTGCCAACTCGTCTTGTGTCAAGAGTGCTTGGGAAGTAGTGTCAGGTGGCAAGGGAGCTTGGGAACGTGCTGCTAGCTCAGTTGACGCACGAGTATGTCGTGCAGCTGGTAGTACTGTGGTAGGTGTTGCAAGAACTAGGGCTGTCTCTGCTTGTTTGGTGGCAGCTATTTGTTTCTGTTTGGCTTTTTTTGCAGTTCGTGTAGCATGGGATGTCGTGTTTGTAGAATTTTCCGCTGGACTTTCACCTTCTATTGAACCATCAGTACCAGCAGAATCTGCAGGATTCATCCGCTTCTCATTCCCTGCCATTCTCTGTTTCTTCCTCTTTCTCTGTGCCATGTTAAGTCAAGCCGACAAGAAAAACGAATAAAATTTAGTTCTTCAGAACAAATTGATGCATGATGCAGACGAATAAAACTTTGATGTTAGACAACCACATGATAGGAGGATGTAATATCTATGAAAAAAAGGACGGAAGAGATAACCAGAACTATGATGTGTAAACTAAGAAGAAGACATTTCACTAAATTAGAAGCAATGCAATGGAAGGTAGAGACCATATGAAAGATGCTACAAATATATCTCTGCCAAGTTAACAGTGTCTCAGCATAAATGGCGTTTAAACAAATGTGAAGCAGTACAAGAAATAAATCATATGCAAGATGCAAACAACATCACACTACCATGTTAGAGGTCTCTCGTCATTAGTGCCATTGCATATTCACAGCATTGCATATTCATAGCTTATGATGTGTAAACTAAGGAGAAGGCATTTCAACAAATTAGAAGCAATGAAAGCTAGACACCATATGAAAGATGCAAATAATATCACTCTACCAAGTTAAAACTGTCTCGTCATAAGTGCCATTTCAACAAATTAGTAGTACAAGCTAGAAAAGAATGTGAGATGTAACCTATATCACACTCCGAAGTCAAACGTGTCTTATGGTAAGTGATTGTTGCAGGTTACACAACAATAGTAATTTGATGTAAGAACATGGTGTGATAGACAGATATTGTATGTTCTAGAAACAGGAACACGTGTCTTATTCAAGTATAATGTGTAAAGTAAGCAGATGGAATTCAACAAAATTAGAAGCAATACAAGCTAGACATCACACATAACATGCAACCACATATAACAGTGGCAAGTTAGAGGGAGCACCAGTGATGCTGCACTAGGGGAGACGTGCTCATCATAAACACATCTTTGTTGAGTGTCTATGCATGTGTTGTCTTGGAAATCATCTTGGGGGTGTGGAGGAGTAGAAACTGTAGAGGCCCTCCATTTGGAAGGAGCACCTTTATCCGCTGCCTTGCTAACTTCCTTCCGCTTTATTGATTTTGAATTGTCAAGTAAAACCGACAAGAAAAAGCAATAAAATTCTCTCTTCAGAACTCATTCATGCATGATACTGACAATCACTACTTTGATGCAAGGCAAACACATGATACCAGGATGGAATATGTACGAAAAACAGGACGGCATGGCATGTTCACAACTGTTTGTGTAAACTAAGCAGAAACCGTTCCAGCAAATAAGAAGCAATGCAAGCTAGACACCACATGAAAGATGCAACCAATATGACTGCCAAGTTAAAAGTGTCCCATCATAAATGGAATTTCAACAAATTAGAAGCAGCGCATGCAATAAATCATATGAAAGATGCAACTAATATCGTAGTGCATATACTAAAGGTGTCTCGTCATATTGATTGATGCGGGATACAAAAAACAATAGTTTTATGTAAGGACATGCTTAATAGACATATGTACTATCTACTAAATACAGGAAGGCATGTCACATTAACAGGTATAATGTCACATTTACAGGAGTATAAGCTAAGCAGACTAGCACATGCAGTTTAACCAGATTGGAAGAATTACAATCTAGACACCATATGCAACATGCGACCACATATCACGCTGCCAAGTTAGAGAAAGCACCTGCAATGCTAGTGTAGGGGAAATGTTGTAATCAACTACAGAGCTACGTTCACTGTCTTCATCTAGCATTTCTGTTTCTTGAGAATCATGTCGGGAGGCTGACGCTGCATTCTTTAAATGAGGAGTAGTCCCCTTGCCTGCCTGCCTCGTCATAAGTGATTGATGAGGGATCCACAAGAACATTAGTTTCATGTAAGAACATGGTTAATACACAGATGTACTAGTATGTACCAAAAACAGAAAGGCATGTCATATTCGAAGGTATAATGTGTAAGCTAAGCAGATGCAATTTAACCAAATTGGAAGATATACAAGCTAGACATCCGGCTGGAGTGGTGAACATGATCATCTAGGACCTGAGAGCCTGGTGGGAGGCGGGCTGCTTTGCCACCATCGCGGCTTTTTAGTTGGCTTCCAGGTGATGCCTGTCTTTGCTAGGCTTGTCACTGGCTCGGCCAGTGCCCTGACTAGCTATTTGTCTTCTGGTGCTCACGGGATGGTGGTTCATGTAAAAAATATCTTCCCTTATCTTAATAAAGACCAACTTTGGCCTTTCGAATACAAACTAGACACCAACATGCAACCACATATGACACCGTGACGTTAAAGCAAGCACCTGGGATGGTGGTTCATTGCGAGCAAGGTCATCAACTACAGAGCTACGTTTACCGTCTCCATCTGCTGACACTGCACCCTTTATAGCATTGTAAGGTGTCTTGCCTACCCGTATACCAAGCTGGAGCGACTTCTCTCTTTTCTTTGCTGCTTCTCTTTCGGCAGGAGAGTCTGAAATACCCTTGCATAAAAACACAATAGTGAGAGTATGGGTGAAGTGTGTGCAGAACTAGTGCGCTGTAACAGTAGCAGATAGCAGGTGGCTTAAAAATAAATGACAGGAGACATATGATAGCTCTACAACATTGCATGGCAAACAAAATTAGATTCTACTTCGTATGATTTTGTAATATATGAGCACATGAAATGCAGGTACTCCTCCAGCACACCACCACATCTGGTCATATCTAAGATAACAGTCGACTGAAAATAAATAGGTAAGTCAATTTTTTAAATGAACCGTCTGATCTATAAGGAACGGGCAGATGGCCTTCGTCTACCTCCCACCAGTCACTGTTGACGATCTTTCACGAACCGCCAGCGACCACCGGCCCAGACCCGTGCCTCCGCCGCCCCGCCCTCCCATCGACCTCACACCACCGCCGTGCTTGGCAGCGCCCCCAAGCCATCCCTTTAATCCCGGCCGACCTCCAGATCGGGCGCCAGTAGCTCTAGGCTGCAGACGCCCCTAAGATAAACACCAAGGCGCTGCTTCCCCGGCGTAATAGTCGTACTAGCGCCTGTTACGCCGGGTGACGGTGTCAAAACCGGCGGATCTCGGGTAGGGGGTCCCGAACTATGCGTCTAGGCGGATGGTAACAGGTGACAAGGGACACGATGTTTTTACCCAGGTTCGGGCCCTCTCGATGGAGGTAAAACCCTACTCCTGCTTGATTAATATTGATTATATGGGTAGTACAAGAGTTGATCTACCACGAGATTAGAGAGGCTAAACCCTAGAAGCTAGCCTATGGTATGATTGTTGTTCGTCCTATGGACTAAAACTCTCCGGTTTATATAGACACCGGAGAGGGCTAGGGTTACACAGAGTCGGTTACAATGGGAGGAGATCTTCATATCGTATCGCCAAGCTTGCCTTCCACGCCAAGGAAAGTCCTATCCGGACACGGGACGAAGTCTTTAATCTTGTATCTTTATAGTCCGGGAGTCCGGCCAAAGTATATTGTCCGGCTATCCGGACACCCCCTAATCCAGGACTCCCTCAGTAGCCCCCGAACCAGGCTTCAATGACGATGAGTCCGGCGCGCAAATTTGTCTTCGGCATTGCAAGGCGGGTACTTCTCCAAATTCCATGTACCCGTCGAATAGTGTCCGGCTTCTGGTGCATGCTGCGCTCCTTGGCTTCTGTGCCCAATAATGGCCATCTTCCACGCGTCAAACGAATGCGAAAAGCCAGGGACCTTTTTCATTTACCCCCCTAGCTGCGTAAATGAGCCGCCCATAAAAGAGACGGGGATTTAGATCCAAATCACACCATCTTCCCTCCGCAAGCATTCATCGGAGCGCATTCGACAGAGATCCATTCCATCATGGCCGGTCGACGCAGTTCCTCCTCTCGCCCCTCCAGCCCTCGGCCCAGAGATTGGGAGAGGTGTTCCATCCCGCACAGCGAGCTAGTAGCGCTCCAATCCAAGGGGCTCCTCCCCCCAGCATATATGGTCCCAGTTAGAGCCGGGCTTGCTACCTATAGTGGCGAAGAGCAGGCGGAGAGCGTCCCCAATCCCTCCAAAGGAGAGCGGTTATGCCTTGTCCCTTATTTAATAAGAGGGCTCGAATTTCCAATTCATCCGTTTTTCTGGGGGCTACTGGAGTTTTATGGCCTCCAGCTACACAACCTTACGCCTGCCTCCATACTGCATATTGCGGGTTTCGTGGCCCTTTGCGAGTTGTTTTTGGGCATTGAGGCCCATTTCGCGCTGTGGAAGAAGTTGTTCTGCCTCGTGCCCCGCTCTCAGGAGGGGTCGATTTATCGAGTCGGCGGAGCCGAACTATGGCGCATCGCCAGGACCGGATATCTATCCGGAACCCCAAAGAAGGCGTCCGAGGACTGGCCTTCAGAATGGTTTTATATAGAAGACGTCCCCCTGCCGGACCCTGTACGGATCGGCCTCCCTGAGTTCCATAATGCTCCCTTGAAGAAACGCCTGAGCTGGCGTCCACGGAGCCCTTAGAGGGAAACTGACAGGGATGTCCTTTACCTGATGAGCCGGATAAGGTTGTTAGCTCACTCCGGACTGACCATGATCGAAGTCATGGCCACATGCATTACGCGGGGGGTGCATCCGCTTCAGTACAGAGGCCACCCCATGTGGGATTTCAACGGGGAGGATGACGCCACCCGGTGCGATCGCAAGGGGCTGGATTCGGCTGCCACTCTAACAAAGATCTTATCCGCTCTGTACAAGGGATAAGATGAGGAATTCCTCCGAGTCAATCCACAGAGCGGATTCTCTATGAACAATCCTCCAAGCTGGGTAAGCGAGCACTTTCACTTGTATATCCGTTTTCAAATTCCCATAGTTAAGAACTTAGTCTAGCAATTTTAATGCAGGAGCTTCGCCAGACTGTAAAGGAGATAAACAGCCCTCCTCCACAACCCGAGGACCCAGAACGGTCCCTCGACCCGGACTCCCAAGAGGACCCGGACTTATGCGTGGAGCTGATTGATGGGGTGTTTCATCAAGTCAGTAAGGACAACACCTTAGTGGCCATTACAGCCGATTATCTCGGACTACTTCTAGCCTCAAAGGTAACCGAGACCGAAGTCCCAGTACTTTCAAGAGGATCCATCCATGCTTATATTTGATCGCTGTAAACCAATAGCGTTTTTTGTGCAGGGGAAATCCTTGAGGCGGAGGGCCGAGCCCGCGGTGGCTAGCCAACAAGGGCCATTGTGGCCCGGCGGGCTAAAAAGAAGTGCGGACCGGATCGATATGCCGGCGCAACGGTATGGCGTGCGACTTTAATGCCAAGGGTTTATGCCTTCAAGGCATACTAACGTTCATGCTCTCTTCATGAAGAAGAGCGCCCGCCGGACTATATCCACCGGCCAGGCTTCAAGGCTGGGTCCGGAAGCGGAGGCGAACACGGGGCACGCACCGGACGCTCCTCCGACAGAGGACATGGGCGGGCTATCTGCCACCAATTCAGAGGTGGAGAGTGCGATGAACCACATGCGTCGCCGGACTGTTCTTCGTGACACATGTTTTTCCCAAGAGGCGTTGGACGCCTTTAATACGGGAGATGCGTACCTCCGTGCCGCTCAAAATGGTCTAGCCAGAGCCACAGATCAGTATGTAGAAGACATACGGGTGAGTAAATCTGATGGTTATATATGTCAGTAGCCCCCGAGACTTGAAATAGTTAAAATAACTAATTTAAGGATCATTTGTTATGCAGGATCTTACAAAAAAGAATACGCAACTGTCCCAGGAGCTGGAAGAGTGCAAAGCCCAACTTGAGGCCGCACTAGCCGCTACAGAGAATGCCAAGGGGACCCCCTCAGGTAATATATGCGTCGAAAGATAAGTATGTTGTGAAGTGCGGCATGTGTGCAATTCTGACAATAACAGTGCAGATGGGGCTGGAGTGGACCCGGACAAGCAACAACTCTTGCGCCAGTTAAAGGCCGGCGAGAGCGTGCTTACGAGGGTGAGGCAAGAGAAGAGGAAGCTTCAAGATGCCAATACCCAGCTGGGCGAGGAACTAAAGGATGTTCGTGCTCAGCTGTCGGATTTCGTAAAGGAGAATCGACGACTTCGACGCGGAATTTTTAGTAAGTGCTTGAACGAATCTTCGAAAAAGAGTTCGGCGAGGAAGTCGATTGACAGAGTTATGTCTGTAGATATGCTGATAGGTCAGCCTGCGGAGGAAATGCCCGGTTCTATGGGTGACCTTCTTCCCGAGCTATCGCAACTGCACGAACGAGTTCGGCAGGCGATGCAAGGCGTCGTCCAGGCTTTGTGGCCATCCCTCTCCATGCCCGAAGGCCTTGGAGAGCTTGCGGAGAAGCTGAAGGGAGCGCGGCAGCGCTTCCGATTATGGAAGATATCGGCCTGCCATCAAGGCACCAGGGAGGCCTGGGCCATGGTGAAGACGCGGTACACGAAGGCTGACCCAAACCACATGGCCGAGGTCGGACCTATGGGGCCCGACGGGAAGGAGATCCCTGTCAGTTTAGTGTACGGCCAGGTAGAGCTAGCCGCCAAGTATTCCCAACAGGACCGTAGATTAGACAGCCTGTTGGATGGTATTGAAGAAGAACATACCCAGTCAAATTGACTATGTAATTTAAAATGACATGTAAAATGCCTTCTAGCCGGATTGTAGATCATTTGTCATTGCGGACCTTTTCGCTTCAACCTCTGGACCCGATAGTCCGGAGTGTGTCCGAATACCCTCTCGGTTATGTAAGAACCGGGGCATGCGTGGAGACCAGGCGTAGGGGTCATAAGTGCTTTAGCAGACAAGTGCCCAACTAGTTATGTTATATTACATGGTTAGTAAGAAACATCTTCCAGGGAGAATAGTTCCGTTAGGGGTTCCTTTCCCCGGGAGGCATAACCTAAAGTGCATGTCCGGACTGCGAAAAAAGCAGAAAAGCATCTAGGGGCAGATAAATAAACAAGTGAAAAATCATCTTTTAGTTCACCGACCGAATATTCCCTTAAGAACACTAGCTTTCGGCCTCACCCTGTCTGAGGTACACATCCGGCTGACCCGGCAGTAAAAATCGCAGAGGTGCTCCCTTTACCACCTAGCCGAACAATCGGGAACGTAGGGGTAAGCACGGGAGCCAGGCAACCCAACTTGGCCAAAACTTAAGTCATATCGATGCATATAATGGTGAATAAAAGGTTCATTCGGAAGTGTCACATATGTGTTGGGCATGAGGCCCGTGTATATAAGCTTCTGATAAAGAAGCCCCCAAGTATAGTGAGCGTGGGTGGCGCGTCAATTATGTGCGAAAAATATGCAAGCGGGCCCTTAAAGGCTTGTAAGAGAAACGGAGGGAGAAGGAGAGAAATATAAGGCGGCTGATTTATATAAAAAAAGGACACGGGAAGGATACGAACACAGAGTCTGGCGCTAGGCGTAGAATCTTCGTAGGCGTGCTGCGTTCCATGGGTTCGGCTCGAGTCGGTTATCCAATGCATTTCGCAGACGGTACGCCCCACCAGTCAGCACTTGGTCGATTACGAAGGGACCCTCCCATTTGGGCTTGAGTTTGTCATTTTTCTTGTCCGGCAGGCGTAGAACTAGTTCGCCAACATTGTAAGTTTTGGCCCGTACTTCTCTGCTTTGATATCTTCGAGCCTGCTGTTGGTAGAATGCGGAACGGGCTTTTTTCACGTCGCGCTCCTCCTCCAATGCGTCCAAGCTGTCCTGCCGATCGAGCTCGGCTTCTCTTTCTTCGTACATGCGCAAGCGAGGTGAGTCATGAATTATGTCGCAAGGCAGGACTGCCTCTGTGCCGTATACCATAAAAAATGGTGTAAATCCGGTAGTGCGATTCGGCGTGGTCCGCAGCCCCAGAGTACGGAGTCGAGCTCCTCTACCCAGTGCGTGTTAGATTCCTTGAGGGATCGCACTAGTCTGGGTTTGATGCCGCTCATGATTAGACCATTGGCTCGCTCGACTTGACCGTTAGTTTGTGGGTGATAGACTGAAGCATAATCGAGCTTAATGCCCATGTTTTTGCACCAGAGTTTAACCTCGTCGGCCGTAAAGTTTGTGCTGTTGTCAGTAATGATGCTGTGGGGGACGCTGTAACGGTGTACGACCCCTGATATGAAGTCTATCACTGGTCCGGATTCGGCCGTCTTAACTGGCTTGGCCTCTATCCATTTGGTGAATTTGTCCACCATGACCAGTAGGTATTTGTGCTTGCGGGTTCCTCCTTTGAGGGGTCCAACCATGTCAAGCCCCCAGACTGCGAAAGGCCAGGTAATGGGTATAGTTTGGAGGGCGGTAGGTGGCATGTGGCTTTGATTAGCAAATAGTTGGCAACCGACGCATCGCTGGACTAAGTCCTGAGTATCTGCCCGGGCCGTCGGCCAATAAAATCCAGTACGGAAGGCCTTGCTTACAAGGGCCTGGGCTGCGGCATGGTGCCCGCCGAGTCCGGCGAGAATTTCAGCCAGAAGGTTCCGCCATTCCTCTTCGGAAATACACCTTTGAAGGACTCCGGTGGTGCTTTTTCTTATAAAGCTCTCCTTCGTGGACTTTATAGGTTTTAGATCGCCGCACTATGCAGCGTGCCTCATTTTGGTCCTCAGGAAGTTCCTGCCTAGTTAAGTAGGCTAAGAATGGTTCTATCCATGGGGCAATTATTGCCATTATTACGTGGGCTGAGGGTGTGACTTCGTTGGCAGAGTCTTTCGTTGGGTCAGAATGTTCGGTGTCAGGTGGTGCGGCCAGGTCCGGATTGTTATTTCCGGATTCCCCTTCCCACTGTACGGATGGCTTGAATAGCCTTTCCAGGAAAATGTTGGGGGGGGGGCTGCATCACGCTTTGCGCCGATGCGTGCCAAGACGTCTACTGCCTGATTGTTTTCCCGGACTATATGGTGAAATTCGAGCCCTTCGAACCGAGCTGACATATTTAGGACGGCGTTGCGATAAGCTGCCATTTTCGGATCTTTGGCATCAAAGTCTCGTTTATTTGGGATATCGTGAGGTTCGAATCCCCACGCACCTCTAGGTGGTGAATGCCCATGGAGACTGCCATCCGGAGGCCATGTAGAAGGGCCTCATATTCGGTTGCATTGTTGGAGTCCGTATACATTACCTGGAGTACATATTGGACTGTATCTCCTGTTGGGGACATCAGAACGATGCCAGCCCCCATACCCGCCAGCATTTTGGAGCCGTCGAAGTGCATGGTCTAGTTGGAATATGTGTCGTACTCTTTAGGGAGCTCGGCTTCAGTCCATTCAGCGACAAAGTCGGCCAAGGCTTGCGACTTGATGGCTCGCCGTGGCTTATAGGTTATGTCGAACGGGAGGAGCTCAATGGCCCATTTGGCAATCCGGCCCGTTGCGTCGCGGTTGTTTATGATATCATTAAGAGGTACTTCAGAGGCTACTGTTATTGAACACTCTTGAAAGTAGTGTCGTAGCTTTCGGTATGCCATGAACACTGCGTATGCTATCTTTTGGTAATGCGGGTACCGGGACTTGCATGGAGTGAGGACAGTGTACACGTAGTAAACTGGTTTCTAGACAGGGAATTTGTGTCCGTCCGTTTCTCGTTCGACGACGAGGACTGCGCTTACAACTTGGTGAGTTGCCGCTATGTATAACAACATTGGTTCGCCGATGTTAGGCGTGGCCAGGACCGGGTTTGTTGCCAGTATGGCTTTTATTTCTTCGAGTCCGGCCGTGGCGGCCTCCGTCCACTCGATGTGTTCGGTGCGCCGGAGGAGGCGGTAAAGGGGTAATGCCTCTTCACCTAAGCGGGAGATGAAGCGGCTTAGAGCCGCCACGCATCCAGTCAATTTTTGTATTTGCTTGAGATCTTTTGGAATATCCAATTGTGACAGATCTCGGATCTTGGCTGGGTTTGCTTCAATTCCTCTACCAGATACGATGAAGCCCAAGAGCTTTCCGGCTGGTACACCGAAAACGCATTTTTCCGGGTTAAGCCTAATGTCATATGTTCGAAGGTTATCGAACGTGAGCCTCAAGTTGTCTATTAGAGTTTTGACATGCTTTGTTTTGACAACCACGTCATCCACGTATGCTTCAACTGTTTTGCCGATCTGGTTGGCCAGACATGTCTGAATCATGCGCTGATATGTTGCGCCGGTGTTTTTGAGCCCGAAGGGCATTATGTTGAAGCAGAATGGGCCGTATGGGGTGATGAATGCTGTCGCGGCTTGGTCTGACTCTGCCATCTTAATTTGGTGGTAGCCAGAGTATGCGTCGAGGAAACACAATGAATCGTGTCCTGCAGTGGTGTCGATTGTTGGGGAACGTAGCAGAAATTCAAAATTTTCCTACGTGTCACCAAGATCTATCTATGGAGAAACCAGCAACAAGGGGAAGGAGAGTGCATCTACATACCCTTGTAGATCGATAAGCGGAAGCGTTCAAGAGAACGGGGTTGAAGGAGTCGTACTCGTCGTGATTCAAATCACCGGAGATCCTAGTGCCGAACGGACGACACCTCCGCGTTCAACACACGTACAGCCCGGTGACGTCTCCCATGCCTTGATCCAGCAAGGAGAGAGGGAGAGGTTGAGGAAGACTCCATCCAGCAGCAGCACAACGGTGTGGTGGTGGTGGAGGAGCGTGGCAATCCAGCAGGGCTTCGCCAAGCACCACGGGAGAGGAGAAGGGAGAGAGGTAGGGCTGCACCAAGAGAGGAGAAGTTCTCATCTGTCTGGCAGCCCCAAAACCTCAAGTATATATAGGGGGAAAGGGGGCTGCGCCCCCTTTAGGGTTTCCCACCCCAAGGGGTGCGGCCAGCCCTAGATCCCATCTAGGGGGGCGGCCAAGGGGGGAGGAGTGCCTCCCAAGTCAAGTGGAGGCCTCCCCCTTTAGGGTTTTCCCCCTTCCCATGCGCATGGGCCTTGGGGGGGCTGGTGCCCCTGGCCCATTAAGGCTAGGGCGCCCCCTTACAGCCCATGCTACTGTATTGGACGTGGTGGAACAATTTCCGGACCTCCGGACCCTCCGGAATCCTCCGGAACCTTCTGGAAGCTTCCCGGTACAATACCGAAAAAACCCGAACTTTTTCCGGAACCCGAACAACAACTTTCCATATATAAATCTTTACCTCCGGACCATTCCGGACCTCCTCGTGACGTCCGGGATCTCATCCGGGACTCCAAACAACATTCGATAACCACATACAAACTTCCTTTATAACCCTAGCGTCATCGAACCTTAAGTGTGTAGACCCTACGGGTTCGGGAGACATGTAGACATGACCGAGACGTTCTCCGGTCAATAACCAACAGCGGGATCTGGATACCCATGTTGGCTCCCACATGTTCCACGATGATCTCATCGGATGAACCACGATGTCAAGGACTCAATCGATCCCGTATACAATTCCCTTTGTCTAACGGTATTGTACTTGCCCGAGATTCGATCGTCGGTATACCGATACCTTGTTCAATCTCGTTACCGGCAAGTCTCTTTACTCGTTCCGTAACACATCATCCCGTGATCAACCCCTTGGTCACATTGTGCACATTATGATGATGTCCTACCGAGTGGGCCCAGAGATACCTCTCCGTTTACACGGAGTGACAAATCCCAGTCTCGATTCGTGCCAACCCAATAGACACTTTCGGAGATACCTGTAATGCACCTTTATAGCCACCCAGTTACGTTCTGACGTTTGGTACACCCAAAGCATTCCTACGGTATCCGGGAGTTGCACAATCTCATGGTCTAAGGAAAAGATACTTGACATTAGAAAAGCTTTAGCATACGAACTACACGATCTTTGTGCTAGGCTTAGGATTGGGTCTTGTCCATCACATCATTCTCCTAATGATCTGATCCCGTTATCAACGACGTCCAATGTCCATAGCCAGGAAACCATGACTATCTGTTGATCACAACGAGCTAGTCAACTAGAGGCTCACTAGGGACATATTGTGGTCTATGTATTCACACGTGTATTATGATTTCCGGATAATACAGTTATAGCATGAATAAAAGAATATTATCATGAACAAAGAAATATAATAATAACACTTTTATTATTGCCTCTAGGGCATATTTCCAACAGTCTCCCACTTGCACTAGAGTCAATAATCTAGTTCACATCACCATGTGATTAACACTGACAGGTCACATCACCATGTGACCAACATCCAAAGAGTTTACTAGTGTCATTAAACTAGTTCACATCATCATGTGATTATGACTCAATGAGTTCTGGGGTTTGATCATGTTCTGCTTGTGAGAGAGGTTTTAGTCAACGGATCTGTAACATTCAGATCCGTATGTACTTCGCAAATTTCTAGGTCATATTGTAAATGCTGCTACCACGCTCCACTTGGAGCTATTCCAAATGGTTGCTCCACTATATGTATCCGGTTTGCTACTCAGAGTCATTCGGATAGGTGTTAAAGCTTGCATCAACGTAACCCTTTACGCCGAACTCTTTATCACCTCCATAATCGAGAAACATATCCTTATTCCTCTAAGGATAACTTTGACCGCTATCTGATGATCCACTCCTTGATCACCTTTGTACTCTCTTGCCAGACATGTGGCAAGGCACACATCAGGTGCGGTACTTAGCATAGCATACTGTAGAGCCTACGTCTAAAGCATAGGGGACGACCTTCATCCTTTCTCTCTTTTCTGCCGAGGTCGAGCTTTAAGTCTTAACTTCGTACCTTACAACTCAGGTAAGAACTCCTTCTTTGACTGATCCATCTTGAACACTTTCAAGATCATGTCAAGGTACGTGCTCATTTGAAAGTATCATTAAGCGTTTTGATCCATCCTCATAGATCTTTATGCTCAATGTTCAAGTAGCTTAATCCAGGTTTTCTATTGAAAAACACCTTTCAAATAACCCTATATGCTTTCTAGAAATTCTACATCATTTCTGATCATCAATATGTCCACAACATATACTCATCAGAAATTCTATAGTGCTCCCACTCACTTCTTTGGAAATACAAGTTTCTCATAAACTTTGTATAAATCCAAAATCTTTGATCATCTCATCAAAGCGTACATTCCAACTCCGAGATGCTTACTCCAGTCCTTAGAAGGATCGCTGGAGCTAGCATACCTTTTAGCATCCTTAGGATCGACAAAACCTTTCTGATTGTATCACATACAACCTTTCCTTACGAAAACTTGTAAGGAAAAACTCGTTTTGACATCCATTTGCCAGATTTCATAAATGCAACTAATGCTAACATGATTCCGACGGACTTAAGCATCGCTACGGATGAGAAAATCTCATCGTAGTCAACTCCTTGAACTTGTGAAAAACTCTTCGCCACAAGTCGAGCTTCATAGACGGTCACATTACTGTCCACGTCCGTCTTCTTCTTAAAGATCCATTTATCTCAATGGCTTGCCGATCATCGAGCAAGTCCACCAAAGTCTATGCTTTGTTCTAATACATGGATCCTATCTCGGATTTCATGGCTTCTAACCATTTGTCGGAATTTGGGCCCACCATAGCTTCTCCATAGCTCGTAGGTTCATTGTTGTCTAGAACATGACTTCCAAGACAGGATTACGTACCACTCTGAAGTAGTACGCATCCTTGTCGTCCTACAAGGTTTGGGAGTGACTTGATCTGAAGTTTCATGATCACTATCATAAGCTTCCACTTCAATTGGTGTAGGTGCCACAGGAACAACTCTTTGTGCCCTGCTATACACTAGTTGAAGTGACGGTTCAATAACCTCATCAAGTCTCCACCATCCTCCCACTCAATTCCTTCGAGAGAAACTTTTCCTCGAGAAAGGACCCGATTCTAGAAACAATCCCTTATTGCTTTCGGATCTGAGACAGGAGGTATACCCAACTGTTTTGGGTGTCCTATGAAGATGCATTTATCCGCTTTGGGTTCGAGCTTATCAGCCTGAAACTTTTTCACATAAGCGTCGCAGCCCCAAACTTTTAAGAAATGACAGCTTAGGTTTCTCTAAACCATAGTTCATACGGTGTCATCTCATCGGAATTACGTGGTGCCCTATTTAAAGTGAATGTGGTTGTCTCTAATGCCTAACCCATAAACTATCGTGGTAATTCGATAAGAGACATCATGGTATGCATCATATCCAATAGGGTGCAGTTATGATGTTCGGACACACCATCACACTATGGTGTTCCAGGCTGTATTAGTTGTGAAACAATTTCCACAATGTCTTAATTCTGTGCCAAACTCGTAATTCAGATATTCATCTCTATGATCATATCATAGATATTTTATCCTCTTGTCACGACAATCTTTCAACTTCACCCTGAAATTACTTGAACCTTTCAATAATTCAGACTCGTGATTCATCAAGTAAATATACTCAACATCTACTCAAATCATCTATGAAGTAAGAACATAACGATATCCACTACACGCCTCAGCACTCATTGGACTGCACACATCAAAATGTATTACTTCCAACAAGTTGCTTTCCAGTTCCATTTTACTGAGACCGAGGCTTTCAGTCATCTTGTCCATGTGGTATGATTTGCATGTCTCAAGTGATTCAAAAATAAGTGAGTCCAAACGGTCCATTTGCATGGAGTTTCTTCATGCATATACACCAATAGACATGGTTCGCATGTCTCAAACTTTTCAAAAACGAGTGAGCCCAAAGATCCATCAACATGGAGCTTCTTCATGCATTTTATACCGATATGACTTAAGTGGCAGTGCCACAAGTAGGTGGTACTATCATTACTATCCTATATCTTTTGGCATGAACATGTGTATCACTATGATCGAGATTCAATAAACCATTCATTTTAGGTGCAAGACCATTGAAGGTATTATTCAAATAAACAGAGTAACAATTATTCTCCTTAAATGAATAATCGTATTGCGATAGTCATAATCCAATCATGTCTATGCTCAACGCAAACACCAAATAACAATTATTTAGGTTTAACACCAATCTCGATGGTAGAGGGAGCGTGCGGTGCTTGATCATATCAACATTGGAAACACTTCCAACACATATCGTCAGCTCACCTTTAGCTAGTCTCCGTTTATTCCGTAGCTTTTATTTCGAGTTACTAACACTTAGCAACCGAACCGGTATCTAATACCCAGGTGCCACTAGGAGTACTAGTAAAGTACACATTAACATAATGTATATCCAATATACTTCTATCGACCTTGCCAGCCTTCTCATCTACCAAGTATCTAGGGTAATTCCGCTCTAGTGACTATTCCCCTTATCACAGAAGCACTTAGTCTCGGGTTTGGGTTCAACCTTGGGTTTCTTCACTGGAGCAGCAGCTGATTTGCCGTTTCATGAAGTATCCCTTCTTGCCCTTGCCCTTCTTGAAACTAGTGGTTTCACCAACCATCAACAATTGATGCTCCTTCTTGAATTCTACTTTCGCAGAGTCAAACATCGCGAATACCTCAAGGATCATCATATCTATCCCTGATATGTTATAGTTCATCATGAAGCTCTAGCAGCTTGGTGGCAATGACTTTGGAGAAACATCGCTATCTCATATGGAAGATCAACTCCCACTTGATTCAAGTGATTGTTGCACTCAGACAATCTGAGCACAAGCTCAACGATTGAGCTTTTCTCCCTTAGTTTGCAGGCTAAGAAAATTGTCGGAGGTCTTATACCTCTTGACGTGGGCACGAGCCTGAAATCCCAATTTCAGCCCTCGAAACATCTCATATGTTCCACGATGTTTCGAAAATGTCTTTGGTGCCTCTACTTAAACCATTTAACTGAACTATCACGTAGTTATCAAAACGTGTATGTCTGATGTTCGCAACATCGACAAACGACGTTTGGGGTTCAGCACACTGAGCGATGCATTAAGGACATAAGCTTTCTACTGATCGCATAATTGCTACTATCAACTTTCAACTATATTTTCTCTAGGAACATATCTAAACAGTGGAACTAAAGCGTGAGCTTACGACATAATTTGCAAAGATCTTTTTGACTATGTTCAGGATAATTAAGTTCATCTTATGAACTCCCACTCAGATAGACATCCCTCTAGTCATCTAAGTGATTACATGATCCGAGTCAACTAGGCCGTGTCCGATCATCACGTGAGACAGGCTAGTCATCATCGGTGAACATCTTCGTGTTGATCATATTTACTATACGACTCATGCTCGACCTTTCGGTCTCTGTGTTCCGAGGCCATGTCTGTACATGCTAGGCTCGTCAAGTTAACCCTAAGTGTTTCGCGTGTGTAAATCTGTCTTACACCCGTTGTATGTGAACGTAAGAATCCATCACACCCGATCATCACATGGTGCTTAGAAGCGACGAACTTTAGCAACGGTGCACAGTTAGGGGGAACACTTTCTTGAAATTGTTATAAGGGATCATCTTATTTACTACCGTCGTTCTAAGTAAACAAGATGCATAAAACATAATAAACATCACATGCAATTATATAAAGTAGTGACATGATATGGCCAATATCATATAGCTCCTTTGATCTTCATCTTCGGGGCTCCATGATCATCTTGTCACCGGCATGACACCATGATCTCCATCATCATGATCTCCATCATCGTGTCTTCATGAAGTTGTCTTGCCAACTATTACTTCTACTACTATGGCTAACGCTTTAGCAATAAAGTAAAGTAATTACATGATGTTTAAGTTGACACGCAGGTCATAAATAAATAAAGACAACTCCTATGGCTCCTGCCGGTTGTCATACTCATCGACATGCAAGTCGTGATTCCTATTACAAGAACATGATCAATCTCATACATCACATATATCATTCATCACATCCTTTTGGCCATATCACATCACATAGCATACCCTGCAAAAACAAGTTAGACGTCCTCTAATTGTTGTTTGCATGTTTTACGTGGCTGCTATGGGTTTCTAGCAAGAACGTTTCTTACCTATGCAAAAACCACAACGTGATATGTCAATTGCTATTTACCCTTCATAAGGACCCTTTTCATCGAATCTGTTCTGACTAAAGTGGGAGAGACTGGCACCCGCTAGCACCTTATGCACCAAGTGCATGTCAGTCGGTGGAACCTGTCTCACGTAAGAGTACGTGTAAGGTCGGTCCGGGCCGCTTCATCCCACAATACCGTCGAAACAAGATTGGACTAGTAACGGTAAGCATATTGAACAACATCAACGCCCACAACTACTTTGTGTTCTACTCGTGCAAAGAATCTATGCAATAGACCTAGCTCATGATGCCACTGTTGGGGAATGTAGCAGAAATTCAAAATTTTCCTACGTGTCACCAAGATCTATCTATGGAGAAACCAGCAACGAGGGGAAGGAGAGTGCATCTACATACCCTTGTAGATCGATAAGCGGAAGCGTTCAAGAGAACGGGGTTGAAGGAGTCGTACTCGTCGTGATTCAAATCACCGGAGATCCTAGTGCCGAACGGACGGCACCTCCGCGTTCAACACACGTACAGCCCGGTGACGTCTCCCACGCCTTGATCCAGCAAGGAGAGAGGGAGAGGTTGAGGAAGACTCCATCCAGCAGCAGCATAACGGCGTGGTGGTGGTGGAGGAGCGTGGAAATCCAGCAGGGCTTCGCCAAGCACCACGGGAGAGGAGAAGGGAGAGAGGTAGGGCTGCACCAAGAGAGGAGAAGTTATCATCTGTCTGGCAGCCCCAAAACCTCAAGTATATATAGGGGGAAAGGGGGCTGCGCCCCCTTTAGGGTTTCCCACCCCAAGGGGTGCGGCCAGCCCTAGATCCCATCTAGGGGGGCGGCCAAGGGGGGAGGAGTGCCTCCCAAGTCAAGTGGAGGCCTCCCCCTTTAGGGTTTTTCCCCTTCCCATGCGCATGGGCCTTGGGGGGGCTGGTGCCCCTGGCCCATTAAGGCTAGGGCGCCCCCTTACAGCCCATGCTACTGTATTGGACGTGGTGGAACAATTTCCGGACCTCCGGACCCTCCGGAATCCTCCGGAACCTTCTGGAAGCTTCCCGGTACAATATCGAAAAAACCCGAACTTTTTCCGGAACCCGAACAACAACTTTCCATATATAAATCTTTACCTCCGGACCATTCCGGAACTCCTTGTGACGTCCGGGATCTCATCCGGGAGTCCGAACAACATTCGGTAACCACATACAAACTTCCTTTATAACCCTAGCGTCATCGAACCTTAAGTGTGTAGACCCTACGGGTTCGGGAGACATGTAGACATGACCGAGACGTTCTCCGGTCAATAACCAACAGCGGGATCTGGATACCCATGTTGGCTCCCACATGTTCCACGATGATCTCATCGGATGAACCACGATGTCAAGGACTCAATCGATCCCGTATACAATTCCCTTTGTCTAACGGTATTGTACTTGCCCGAGATTCGATCGTTGGTATACCGATACCTTGTTCAATCTCGTTACCGGCAAGTCTCTTTACTCGTTCCGTAACACATCATCCCGTGATCAACCCCTTGGTCACATTGTGCACATTATGATGATGTCCTACCGAGTGGGCCCAGAGATACCTCTCCGTTTACACGGAGTGACAAATCCCAGTCTCGATTCGTGCCAACCCAACAGACACTTTTGGAGATACCTGTAATGCACCTTTATAGCCACCCAGTTACGTTGTGACGTTTGGTACACCCAAAGCATTCCTACGGTATCCGGGAGTTGCACAATCTCATGGTCTAAGGAAAAGATACTTGACATTAGAAAAGCTTTAGCATACGAACTACACGATCTTTGTGCTAGGCTTAGGATTGGGTCTTGTCCATCACATCATTCTCCTAATGATGTGATCCCATTATCAACGACATCCAATGTCCATAGCCAGGAAACCATGACTATTTGTTGATCACAACGAGCTAGTCAACTAGAGGCTCACTAGGGACATATTGTGGTCTATGTATTCACACGTGTATTACGATTTCCGGATAATACAGTTATAGCATGAATAAAAGACTATTATCATGAACAAAGAAATATAATAATAACACTTTTATTATTGCCTCTAGGGCATATTTCCAACATCGATGATTTGATCAATGCGGGGGAGGGGGAAGGGATCCTTTGGGCAGGCCTTGTTGAGGTCTTTGAAATCGACGCATAGGTGCCAGGATTTGTCCTTCTTTGGTACCATCACCAAGTTTGCTAGCCAGTTCGGATGTTTTATATCTCTGATGAATCCGTCTTCTAGTAGTTTTGCTAGCTCCTCTCCCATGGCTTGTCTCTTAGGTTCGGAGAAACGCCGAAGAGCCTGCTTAACAGGCTTGAATCCTTTTAGGATGTTCAGGCTGTGCTCGGCCAGCCTGCGTGGGATTCCTGGCATGTCTGAAGGGTGCCAGGCAAAAATGTCCCAATTTCGCGTAGGAATTCTCTTAGTGCGGCGTCTACATCAGGGTTTAGTTGTGCCCCGATGGAGGCTGTTTTCGTAGTGTCCGTTGGATGGACTTGGAACTTGACTATTTCGTCTGCTGGCTTGAAGGAGGTGGACTTGGATCTTTTGTCAAGTATCACGTCATCCCTGTCCACCGTGGAGCGCAACGCAGTTAGTTCCTCGGCCGCTAGGGCTTCGGATAATGCCTCGAGGGCCAATGCGGCTGTCTTGTTTTCGGTGCGGAGCGCTATGTCCGGATCGCTAGCAAGAGTGATGATTCCATTGGGTCCGGGCATTTTGAGCTTCATGTACCCGTAATGGGGTATAGCTTGAAAAATTGTGAATGCCTCTCGCCCTAACAGAGCGTGGTATCCGCTGCTGAACGGGGCCACTTGAAAATGTGACCTCCTCGGATCTGTAATTATCCAGCATGCCGAACACCACATCCAGTGTGATTTTTCCTGAAAAGCATGCTTCCTGACTGGGGATTATTCCTCTAAAGGTTGTGTTGCTTCGCTCAATGCGGCTCCAGTCTATTTCCATTTTTCGTAGGGTTTCCTCATAAATGAGGTTCAATCCGCTGCCACCGTCCATGAGTACCTTGGTAAGCCGAAAGCCGTCCACTATCGGACTGAGGACCAGTGCGGCTGGTGCTTGGGCTGTCCGGAATTTAGGTTCATCATTGGCATTAAAGGTAATAGCCGTGTCACTCATGGGTTTATTGTCGCTACCTGGTAGACTTCGGTAAGGCTGTGGAGCGTTCGTTTCCTCACATTGTTTGATGTGAAAGTCTCAAAGACTGTGGATACCGTACTGGCGTTCCTGGGGTGGTGCTCTGCGGATTCTGGAGTTAGAAGCTCCTCGCCACTTCTGGCCACCTGCCGGAGTATCCAACATGCTCTAAGGCTATTAGTTGGTGTGGCGCCCTCTGTACTATGAATTTTACAGGGTCCATTGAGCCATCCCTCGAGTACGGTTCCATACCCTATAGAGGGTTTTTGTTTTTTTTGTTTGGCCCAGGTGCCTGGCTATAATGCGCCCTTTTGTTTCGGACTGGGATTGTATTCAGGGTCGGATTGTCCCAGAATTTTGTTTCGGTTTTCCGAACGCTTCCTGTCGCATAGTACTTTTGTACTATGGATGCCAAGTCAGCGAAGCGTGTAATTTCACGGCGACTTATGGCGTTGAGGATTCCGATGTCCGTGCAGTTGTTGCAGAAGAATGAAATTGCATCCCCCTCGCGGGAGTCCTTTATCCTGTTCATAACCAGGAGGAATCTGGCCCAGTAATGGTGTACTATTTTTCTAGGCTCTTGCCGAATTTGGGGTAGATCCCTTATATTTGGGTGGGCGGGTGGATTTAAATCCGGAACCTCGCCCGATCTGAGACTCAGGGGCCAAGAAATTTCCGAACTCGGAAGCTTGGGTTCTTGGACGTTATCCAATGAATCAGGCCCGGTGCCTGACTTTAGGTTCAGGGCTTGAGTGACGTCCTCCCCTCCGCGGGTGTCCAGCTTGGAGGGATCAGGAATCCGGACACATCTGGTCCTTAGGATGGGTGAAGATTCGCCGCATTGTTCCTCCACCACTTCGACGTGGTGGGTGACCTGGGGAGAGTCAATCTCTCTCGGATCGGGTTTAAGCCCAATCTGATCGTAGTCTGTAGCGACTCCTAGGGCGGCGATGCGACCCAAGAGCTCGTTTAAGGAAGAGAGCTCCATCGGATCTAACTGCTCGACAAGTTCCGAGTTGACGTGGAGATTGCTTTCGATGACCCGAGAAGTCATCGTCGGCGCAGCGGCCGAACAGGTGGTCATTAGAAAACCGCCTAGCCGGAGGGTTTGGCCGACAGCCAAGGCTCCTTTAGCAACAGCGCCATCTTTAAAGACGGGGTGCGGCATCCTTCCTGACGGTGACGACACAGAGGAACTCTCAATGAAAGCACCAATGTCGGTGTCAAAACCGGCGGATCTCGGGTAGGGGGTCCCGAACTGTGCGTCTAGGCGGATGGTAACAGGAGACAAGGGACACGATGTTTTTACCCAGGTTCGGGCTCTCTCGATGCAGGTAAAACCCTACTCCTGCTTGATTAATATTGATGATATGGGTAGTACAAGAGTTGATCTACCACGAGATCAGAGAGGCTAAACACTAGAAGCTAGCCTATTGTATGATTGTTGTTCGTCCTATGGACTAAAACTCTCCAGTTTATATAGACACCGGAGAGGGCTAGGGTTACACAGAGTTGGTTACAATGGGAGGAGATCTTCATATCGTATCACCAAGCTTGCCTTCCACGCCAAGGAAAGTCCTATTCGGAACGGGACGAAGTCTTCAATCTTGTATCTTCATAGTCCGGGAGTCCGGCCAAAGTATATAGTCCGGCTATCCGGACACCCCCTAATCCAGGACTCCCTCACCGGGGAATGCTTCCGTTAATTGGGAATCAACTGGCCAGAAATTGAAATTCAGGGGGGCGACGGACCTCTAGCTAAGGTGAAATAGTATATGAGGAGAAACCTTGTGCATCACGAGTTACTAGGAACATCTAGTATCAAGAAGAAGCGGTCAACTAGTATCTTCTGTGGGATGAATACCGTGCAAGCAGATACTTAAGATTTGCACGAATAAGGGAAGAGGAGTACCTTCTTCGGTTGCCGTTGTGGTCACCTCCACATGTCGCGCCGATCTTCTTGTTTTTACCGGGGAAACCTATGTTCTGGAGGGTGCAGGCTTGGACGAACCCATGGCCAAATTGTTAACTGTGTTGCCGTGGCTGTATGTCGGCGGAGGGGAACCAGATCCGAGGCGGCGAAGGACGGCGTAGCAGGAACAGCGCCGGTGCGGTGGAGGGTGGCGAAGTTGGAGTGGCAGCGGTGAGGCAGGACGGCGTGGTTGAACTGGCTCGGGTACGGACGGCTCGGCCTCGGCTTCAACTACTAGCCGTGGAGGGCGTTGCGGTTGAGGTTGCGGTGGACGACGACGTCGGGGTATCGGCTCCGGCGTGATGGAGGAGGGCGGCGGTTGATGGGTGGGATGGGGTGGTGGACGGAGGACGCCGGGGTTTCGCGGCTGGTGGAGAGGTAGTTTTGGCGCCCAAGGAGTACGAATGGGGAATCGGACGGGTGGCGGGGGAACCATGTTTCGGTCTGGGATGCGCTTGTTTTTGGCTTTTTTTGAACAGAAGATGGGACACGCTTGTTTGAAATTTGGGGAAAGTACAAACTTTGCCCCCCTCGTAAATTTTGGACCTACTATGGGTCAGGGGTAGGATGGTAATCCCAGGTGTCCCAAATAGTGGGCGGGAGCGATTTCGGCCGCGCGCATGTGTGCTTAGGCGGCCATTGTGTATGAATGTTTTTCAGAGTCAGTTGCATGGCGTCTAGATGAAGCTACAAACCTACCCCGGTTTAGAACTTTGGACGTCGGGCCGGTAGGTTTCACAGGTCGGAGTTATTAGAAAAGTAATTTCCTTGTACTATCAAACATTGGTCTCACGCGGTTTCGGGCGAGTAGAGGCTCTTTTGGCGCTTCGTTCGAAATTTTGAAACACAAGCATTCACGTTTAGAGTACTCTTGAACTATGAGGATTGACCTAAATAGACAATGTTATATTTGACCTTGTATGTTTGAAAACCTCATTAAATTATCCGCTTCCTTTTGAATTTTGACACTTGAAAATCCTATAACTACGATTATTTTGGAATGGAGGAGCTAAATTTGAATCTATTTTGTACACGACTACATATGCTATTGTGTACAAAATCAGAGCAAAGATTGGTACCCCCCTAGTTTAGGTATGGAGGAGCTAATTGAATGGACTTCATGTTGAATTCTATTTTTTTAAACCACCTTAGGTTGAATTCAAATGTATACTAGTTCATAGGTAGCTATTTATAAATGTCCATTGTGTAACTTTCGTATGTATAATGTGCTATACACACACAACATAAACTATACTCACGTTTATATTCGATTGCTAAAGCGATGCATTGTCTGGAGTTCAAAATACTAACTATGTGGATCAATTGTGTCGAATAATAACATAGACATGCTCAAATTCGATAGAATCTAGATGTCTGATGGATCAATGACCGCTCCTTACGCGAATTGCAAATATCATGATTCCATCCTAATATTTGGATACAATTTATATCTTTAATCAATGTGTAGAGCAGTCTTTTACGTGTAGTTTCACTCTCCATCGGTGGTCTCTCACACATGCTCACACACTCTCTCCTGAGGTGTCTTTCTCACACACATTCTCTAGATATAACCCTCCCTCCCTCTCGTAACCATTTACAACTGTTTTCACTAACCTTTATCACAAGCACTCTTCCTCTCACAAACATACACACGCACAATCCTCATCGACCCTTTCTATATACATGGACCTGCCTACGTGTCTCATGTACACACATTATCTTTATGCCTGTCTCTCACGCATTATCTCACACCTCTCTTCCTAATCGACGAGTATGATTCTAGCAAAGCATTGTGTAGGATGCCCCTTAAAGTTTGGTTGGATAAATAGTAATATCAGAGATAGAGGGGTTACCTTAGTCCGAGAACCTAGGGTTACAAATCCTAACCGGATTTGTCAGTGGACACAGAGTCCTTCACAATTCTGCTATCTTTGTCTTGTACAACTAGTCATCCATGGGTCTTCCTAAATGTGTCATGGACCGACCAATGTGGCGCAGGACGGAACCGAACAAAGGGCCTCACCTCGACCCACCGGACCTCACGTGGTGACACACCCTCTGCCCCCACGTCTCATTATCTTCTCACACCCACACATACCAACACAAACACCACACACACAGAAAAATTCTCCTGGTGCCTCTTTTCCCTCCCCCTTGCATATACACACTCAAGGGAATGGAATCTCTTGTCGTGACATCATATTCATCTCTCTCTTTCTAGACCACCCTCATTTCTCGTGCTATATCTCCCACCCCCCCCCCCATCGGCCCCTCTATCCATGCCTCTCTTGAATACATAATACACACACATACCTCTCTAGGCCCCGCCAAATGCATCAACTACACATTCACACATGTTACATCACGTACCCCATTGATCTAAAAAGCCCTCTCTTCACGTTTATTTCGCATACGACATTCCTTTT
>NC_041387.1:80370682-80379276 GCF_002162155.2 Triticum dicoccoides | reverse complement strand
CCCCTCTATACATGCCTCTCTTGAATATGTAATACACACACATACCTCTCTAGGCCCCGCCAAATGCATCAACTACACATTCACACATGTTACATCACGTACCCCATTGATCTAAAAAGCCCTCTCTTCACGTTTATTTCGCATACGACATTCCTTTTGAATAAAGTGTGGCCAAAAAATTATTTTAGAGTTTCTACATATATACAACATTACAAAGTTATATGGAGGAGTACGAACGCTAATTTGCATTGCATTATGCCCATAATGATATTTATTCCGCACTATGAATTTGTATATTTCTATACTATATACAAAGTTAGTCATAATAAAGAGAAATGAAGAGCATCTCTCTCTCCATCACATACCCCCCCCTGTACGGCCCTTTCACGTATGCACACAAAACTAGCTCCATGTCCTCTAAAAGTAAGCCCCCAGAAAATTCACGCATGTTTCATCTTTCTCTCGCGATATATGCAATGACGATCATTGTATTTGAAGTGAAAGCACGATACATACATTGGACTTCATAATCCACTCGTTACGGTCACCGTTTACGTTTAGTGGTTATTATACAGTCATGGGCTCACCGTACAACTTTGTATTTGCTCATAACATGACTAGTTGACCAGTTGAACGCTCCACGTGGCACCTGATCTAGTGTTGCATCACATTATCTCACTAACATCGTGCCCACCTGTCGATTTGTATGTACTCTACATCTACACTATTATAAAATACTTAAAATACACTCTTATAAAAAACAGAGTTGGTGATGATGGTGTGCCTTCCATCCTGCAATATAGGCCGTCCGATTTATATCTGACGGATAGGAAAGAAACTATGGTAGTTTTGCAAAAAGGTACCCACACACCTCTCCCCATTTGCAAATAAGGCCTTCCCTCATTCATCCTTTTCTCTCACAAGATAAACAAGTCATACAAATGCATCTTGATGTTACGTGCAACGCACGGGCATCTTGCTAGTAAGAATGAAAACAAATGACAAAAAAATATTTTGACGGTGGTGCGAAGTCATGACCGCGGGCACAGCGGACAAGGTGGCCTTGTACTGGTATGCTGAGTCGTCTGTTTTAACACACAGGAGCTGGTGTGGTGATTATACACACACGCACGCATGCACACGAACTCCATCCACGCAACACTCACACAAACACATGCACCCGCGCACGCACGCAACACTCACATGTACACACACAGCCAAGCACGCACGCAATACTCACACGCACACACGCACGCATGCATGCACACACCAGTACACCACACGACCAACACACACTCTCACGCTCAAGTGCTCAACCTACACGTGCATGCGCACACATCAGGCCCTGACAGACACATACACAACCAGGTGATTCCCGCGCACGGGTTGGAGCCTTGTCGCACCTGCGTAAATTTGTGTTTATCTGACCTTTTCCCTATGCGAACTGACAGGTGGGACCCACAAGGAATGTGGTCAATTTAACTAGTCAACATGGCGCCACACAGACTATTTGGCCGGTCAACAGAGTGAAATCCGATGTTGAACTATGAGCAAGTGACCGGATAATCACCGTAAAACGTATACAGTGACCGTAATCAGCTTATTCTGAAGCTCGGTGATCATACTACGCTTTTCTCTCTGTAGGCCCTCCAAAACTACATCTCTACACGTTCTCGCATGTTACATCTAACAACTATGCAATACAGCACGACTACTACACTCTAACACAATAAATCATATGTGTTTTTGTTTTTACTAGATATCATATTGTTACTTATAATTATTTAGTTTGCATACATTAAAATTGCCTTTGAAATGTATGGCCAGTATCATCTACCGCGCGGGAAAAATCCCGCCCTTTCCTGTTTAATTGGGTTTGTATCGATGGATCATGCGAAACAACAAAACTATAGTACTATACAGTACAAGTGACAGTTCACTGGGCCGTCGTGTTGTCTACTCCTCCGTCGTAAGAGTGGAGCGCTCGCTTTCATAAATTTTCTAGTCCCTTACACCGACATGTGGGACATCAAGCTACCGGGTCCATGTGCCATACCGGAATACAGTGCAGAGCAGCCGGGGTGAAGCACCCCAGTCATGGCACCGACGTAGTAATGAGCAATGAGGCGTCAAATCACAAAGCTGCACCTTTCCCGCAGTTAAGTTGGAGGGACGAAGTAATAATGCTAAAAGAAGAAGTTGGAGGGACGAAGCAACCATCATTTCACTCGTTGTTGAATCCGCTTCTCCCTCATCTTCTTCAACTTAACCACGTGTTGCTTCTGCCGTTGTTCTGCCTCATGTGGGACACGGATCAGCTTGGTAAAGCACTGACACGTGGGACCCCATGTTAGCAAACCGTCAGGACAACGTCCTTCGAAAATAAGAAACCTCCCCCGCCATCCGCGCGGCAAAATCACCTCCTTTTTACTAATCTTTGATTCTATATTTTTTTAGATCAATATAATTGAGATTTGTATAGATAGCACACAGGAGCAAAACCAAGTGGTACGGTTAAGGGCATCCACAATGTGTAGCCAAATGTGAAAATCGCTTTTGGCATCATGGGAACCATTGTGGACGGCGTTGCCAAAGCCAAAAAGATGGAACCGAAGCTCCCTGATTGATTGATTGATTGAAGGAATAGAAAAATGCAACGTCTCTCCTCTTTCTCCCATGCTTGGACGCATGTAGGAGTAGTACAGTATAGAGCACAGAGTCTACTCCCCTGTCCCTTCTATCACAAATCAGAAACCAGTGAGGCGTCAAATCACAAAGCACGGACGAAGCAACTATCATTTCACTCTTCGCTGACTCCGCTTCTCCATCATCTTCTTCGAGAAACCATCTCACCGCACTAGTACTCCTAGTAGTAGTACTAGTAAAGGACTTCCTGGATGCAAATAAGGCGGTTGTCTCGGCTTGCAGGCGGCACTTGTGAATGACTTACCGTGGTCTCCCTCAATGGTGTTCTCCGTCGAACGCACTTCGCCAAACCACAAAAAAAAGTCGTCGACGTCACCGCAATGGGCAAGGAATTCAAATATAGTTACTACCTCCATTTTTTTTGTACACAAGGCCAGTATATCAAAATTACAATTTGCAAAGGGCCACTAACACTAATCGAGGCAAAATTGATGGGGTTAGCAACCAAGGACATTAATATCCCCTGCATGCATGCGGAAGTGAGAAGGTTCGTTTGCATGGCGCTGCATTAATCAAGCGATGAGGAGTGAGATGGTTAGCTCTTTGGTCTTTCGAGAAAAAAAATACGCATTAATTGACACATGAAACGAGGATTTGTATTGAAGGAAAACCAAGCCTTTCTTTTTTAACACTAGTACTCCTAGTACGTACTACCTCCGTCCTGGTTTATAGGTCCCTTTTATAGTTTGTGCCAAATTTTGACTAAAGATTTAACTAACAAAATGTTAATGCATGTCAAGAAAAATTATCTCATTGGATTCGTATTTGAACATAGTTTTGAAAAAATATAATGTTTGGTGACATGCGTGAACATTTTCTTAGTTTAATCTAGGGTCAAAATTTGGCACGAAATACAATGGGGACCAATAAACCCGGACAGAGGTAGTACGTACTTATCCTGTTTGGGTCTAGGCCTTGCATTGCCAAACTTCGCCACACATTTTTGCCAAGCTTGCCTAAAGTTTTCAAAATGAGAAGGAGGTACACTTGCGCACGGCTGTCGCAGTCGCACCGCACCCTCACACAGTCGCTCCTCCACGCTGCGGTCGCACCGCACCCTCACACTTCGCTCCTGCATGCCGCAAACCCAACCAAGGGAACGCACCCTCACTGACATGTGTTGTCGCATGTGAACAAACCAAACTCAGCCATCCTATCGCTGACACATAATTTTCGTTCATAGAGTATGTTTATCCAACCGGAGTATCCGTATGGCCCGTGCGGTGGTCTGTTGGGGAAGAAGAAGAGGTGAGGAAGAAGAGAAGAAGGGTTAGGAGGCGTAGGATATTCATCCAACCGCCTGAAATGGTAGACTCAGGCGACTTGCATAACAAACAGTATGTTTTTACACAGCAAAAAGATCCATAATAATAAAAACAACAACATAAAGAAAAACTATCACTGCTCGTGGAAAAAGACGGCCTCGTCGTCTTTGGCTACCGGCGCGAACCAGCTGTCGCTGCCGACGTGTGTCTCCGCACCGTGGTTGTCCTCGGCCTCCAGCTACTCGTTCAAGAGGAGCGTGCGGGCGCTCTGCACGGACGAGAGCACAGCCCGGTTCAAGTCGAGGACGTCCGGTTCCGCCTACAGGATGGCCTCGATGGCAGCGGCATCCGCGCGCTCCGTGTCGAGTCGAGGCTCCGCCGCCCGGTTCAAGTCCAGGACTTCCGGTTCCGCCTGCAGGAGGGCGTCGATGAGAGCGGCATCCGCGCGCTCCGCGTCGAGTCGAGCCTCTGCCGCCTGGTTCAAGTCCAGGACTTCCGGTTCCGCCCGCAGGAGGGCGTCGATGAGAGCGGCATCCGCGCCCTCTACGTCGACTCGAGCCTCTGCCGCCCGGTTCATTTCCAGGGCGTCCTGTTCCGCATGCAGGAGGGCCTCGATGGCAGCGGCATCCGCGCGCTCCGCCTCAAGTTGAGACTCTGCCGCCCGATTCACATCCACGACATCCGGTTCTGCCTGCAGGAGAGCCTCGATGGCAGCGGCATGCACGCGCTCCGTGTCGAGTTGAGCCTCTGCCTCCCGATCCTCCTTTAGTATCGCCATGTTGAACTGCTGGTCCGCCTGCACCATGGGGGACTCGGACGCCGGCACGAAGTCGACGTCCATCGACTCATACCCATCGGGGGCCTTCTGCACCGCGACCTCCGCAGTGAACATTGGATCGGCTTCCTCCTCCTCGTAGCTTGGCTCCAGAGAACTCGGGGATTGGCCCGCCGCAAAGCGAGCTTGGGAACGGAGGTCTGTGGCACCGACCGCCGCCGCGATTTCTGTGCGGCGCTCTGGCGTCAGCATCTTGTAGTAATTGATCTTGCGGCGCACCATGGCTTTCCGGCGAACTAGGGGACGCTTGATGCAGGCTAGGGGATCGAAAGGTGGGGGAATGGGCTGGAGATTTGGTGTGTTTTTAGGGCAGTGGCTGGCGTAGGCCGAGCAGCGAAGGTTCTGGTGTGAATAGTGGTTCTGGTGACGACCGGTCAATTGGTTTTGACTATACATCGCTCTTGTCGCGTTCGGGTTGCAGCCCGGCACGCTGGACCCTCCACGTCGCTCACCGAATGGAACGCGCTTCGTCTTGCGTTTTCGCTCGCTTGTGGGACCGCAGTTGAGAGCAAACCGACGTCCCTCCCCCTCCCCCACCCGCGTCATTTATTATACCACTACTCCCTCTGTTTTATGCGGAATAAATAAAAACAGAGGGAATATACTACGGATGAGGATCCCCTGATGTGGCCGAACCCATTGAGTAACTGACATGCGGGGCCTAGCAAGCATGGGGTCCGCCAGTAAGTGACCGAAAGGGAGGGTAAGGTAGGGATACCTACGTCAGAGGATCCACTTCCACTATACTACTTTGACCAAATGTTAGAGTAATAATATATGACATGCAACTTACACAAATGTTAGAGTAATAATATATGACATGCAACTTACACAAAGTATACAGGGTCTAATGCATTTTTCGAGGCTAACTTTGACCAAATGTTAGAGTAATAATATATGACATGCAACTTACACAAAGCATATGGTCAATTTCGTATGTGAAAGGAGTTTCCAATGATATAATTTTCACATTATACATCTCATGTACTCCCTCCGTCTAGGTGTGTAAGTCATCTTACGAAACCAAATAATCCCAAAACACGTAGGCGCGGTGCATTAACTTCTACCTCGTTTCTTGTTTCTTGACATATGAACCAATAAGAGATGAGGGTGTGCACGCTTTTAATGACCTGAGACTATCAAACATGACATGCAGTGGTTAGTTCATTGCATGCAATACTATTAATTAGCAAATAAACATTAATGTCTCTCGTTTTCCCCTCCTCCTTGGTCATGGTGCACAGCCTATGTGAAAGGAGTACTATTAATCTTGTCAATAGTCAAATTGGAAACCATCTCGAGTACAAATCTAGGAGTACGTACGAATCTAACAATATTGATTGGGCGTTATTGAATGTTGATACCTTTTTATCATAGTAGAGATACTTTTACTACACATAACATTTATATGTAAGGGAGTATATTGTACGTTCAAAAACAAAACGAACATTGAATACCCTTTATATATGATTTGCGGATGCTATGATCACCAGTTCAAAATTTTGAATCCGCCTTAGGTATCACGTGCCCCTACTCGTTCCCTCTCGATTTCATCTCGGGGTCCAGAGATCTATTGAAAGAGGACTAGGGTGGGTACATGCGAATGATACTCGGCGGAATGTTCAAATGAGGCATGCGGGAGGATGGACTCGACTGGAGGGCGACATGATCGATGGAGAAGAGGGTTGGAGAGGAATGAGAAATAAGCAAACGCCACATGATTACACTTGAACGGCTCAAATAAACAATAAGTTGTCTCTCTTGGCCTACATAGTGAAAGGCCTAATGCACAACACGGAGCACTCACGCCCGAATATGGCCGGGAAAACAAGGAAACCGACATGTGGGGCACACCCGTCGGGACGACGTAGCGCAGACTAGTCCAATGGAGGAGCTGGCCCACGACCTCCTCGCCATCGACAACCGTTCATGTGGGTCTTTGGGGCCAACAACGGGGCGCAGCTCCAGCACCGCCTCTGGACACGGCGACCGCGGTGAGAGACACGCTCATATCATCGATAGACACGGTTGGTTTCAGTGTGCCGAGGGTGGAATTTGTGTTGTGGCACGACCAACGATATGTTTGGTTTGTGCCCAAGGTTGCCCCATCAAAGCATTGGGTAGCCAAAATTTTGGTTGAGGTATTGGTTGCCCATGATTTGGCCGACATTGGCAAGATAAATGAACTAGAGTTGGCTAGAGTTCATTGGCATGCCAAAGAAATGGCAACCATCCAAACAAAGACCAATCTTTGGGTCATGACCAAAATTTTGGTAAGGTGCACTTTGGTCACAATCCAAACACACCCCAACACCCGGCTCGTCGCGGATGCACGGGGCGCCGTGACGCGTCCGTGGAGTGGTGTAGCGCGGCCAACTGCATCCTCTGGACCTGAGACCATGCCGGGTCGTCTTGCCTTTTCAATGACATGCGGGGATTGCATTTGAGCAAAGGGCATCTTCAACGTTGCCACGGCCGCAGCTGACTACCCTGGCACACCAAAGCCCTCGTCCCTCGTGCCATCGCGCGGTGCGTTCCCAGCTGGCGCCAGCTACCCGCATTCATGTCGTCCGTTTGTATGTCGTCGTTAAGAGGCTCGGTGCCTGAGGAACCAACTCCGGCGACTTAATGACGCACCCGGGCGCTTGGCCTCATCGGAATGCACTACTTAAAGCGGCAATGCCCAGCTAACCTCCACATCATAGCGCATCGTCCTCCTACCTGACACCACATCCACCATGACCGCAAGTGCAAACGCTCTGCGGGAGAGTTTGTCTTTGGGGATGAAGCTCAAGGTCGCCGCCCTCGCTCAAGTCGCCTCTCGCGACACAATAGCGGCGTAGCCGGACGCGGACGCGACCGCATAAACGGTGGCCACGCTGGCGGCCGACGACGGGAGCACCATCAGCCATGCGTCCTACTTGCCGCCGTCCAACGTCCGGCACCGCCGAGGTCGGGGACTCCTCCGAGGATGAGTAGGGCATGGGAGGCGGCAGGGCATGGTGTGCCAACTGGCCGGTCCGTATCCCGTGTTCTACTCTTCCTCGCCGGAGACCGCACCTTCACTTCACGGGTCTTGAACCCCGCCCCCGTACATAGAGATCGCAGATGGAGGACGTCGGTCGCCGCCGTAGAATAGGTTTAGGGTCGGGTTTCTTTTATTTTTCTGTCTTATAAAAGTTCGAAATGTAATGAAAATTTGCCGTGTTTGCATTAATCTCGGCCGGTGTATATGAACTTTCACAATAATATACATATTGTAGGAGTACTAGTGCACGGAAGATCAAGATCTTGTGGGAGAAAAGGATGAACGAGGGAAAGCCTTATCTGCAAATGTGGAGAGGAGTGCGGGTAAATTGTCATAGTTTCCTTCCTATCCGTTAGATATAGATCGGACGACCTATATTGCAGGATGACAGGCACACCATCATCACCAACTCTTCTTTTTATTGAACCGAGACAAATCTAAGAAATCCAACTAAGCCAGCCTCCCAGCATATCGCGTGGTAAAAGACCCGGCCGCGCCGTTTTAGTCGGGATTACCGGATTACTAGTAGTAGTATCGATGGATCGCGCGAAGCAACATTTTTTTTTGAGGGGGCGAAGCACCAAGTTTAAAAGGAAAAAAGGCGGTACACTCACAGCACTCCTGTCGCGGTCGCATTGCACCCCACACACGTTCGGTCCTGCACACAGCTCACGCAAACGGAACGCACTTCGGCTTGCCTCTTCACTGACACGTGGGACTGCACTTGGAGAAACCGACCATGCGCCAAACTCCCCCCGCC
>NC_041387.1:80325511-80370310 GCF_002162155.2 Triticum dicoccoides | reverse complement strand
TCCCCCCGTCCCCCCTCCACTCCATTCACTCCGCCAAAGCCACCCTCCCGGCCGCGCCGATACGTCGGCGCCGCGGTTCGTCGAGGGGACGCACGGCGATCATCTCGCTCCCACAGTACGCTCTCGTAGACTGCCGTCCTCTAGCCGTGCCGCCACCTCTGGCTACGTTCTTGTGGAGGCGCACGGCGGTCAGCGCCGCCACCAGTGGCGACGTTCGTGTGGAGACGCACGGCGGTCAGCTTCTCCCATGGTACGCGCATTCTAGACCGAGGCCCCGTTCATGTCGGTGTAGCGCTGAATGTTAGCTGATAGACGCTGTTAATCTCACTGTTTGCTGAAGTAGTTTACTGTCAATATGCTCTGCTTAAGAAACTTCCTTGCCCTGTTCTGCACTCAATCTGCTTAGCTAAGATGGCATGCCAAGGCCGATTAGTTGCTAAAATATCCTGCCATATATTTATTGTGACTTAGATTGCCATGGTCTAGTAGCCAATCTGTTAGGTGAAATAGCTCTACACCGTTTTATACTCGATCTTTGTTGCTGAGATGGCCTTCGATAGTTCGATGGCTGTGTGCTCGGGCTCATTGACTGCTGAAACAGCCTGCCATAATTTAGCACTCAAACATGTTTGCTGAATTAGCTTTACATATATTTCGTTACTTAGATCTCCTCGTCCAAATATCTTTCCATAGCTTTAGACATCGACCTAGGTATTTTTTTTCTGGACTTCATAAAAAAGCATATATTTTTTTCCTATAATATCTAGTAGAAGAACTAATTTGTATGTCTAACAGATGGACAGGACTTGGATAACTTCTGCTCAAAGATTCTCCGCTGCATATGTCGAGGGGGTTGAAAACTTCATGAACTTTATCAGAGCTGAGTATGGTGGTCCGAAATCAGATGTGCTCTGCCCGTGTAGCAGTTGTATGAATTCAGTTACAAGACCCTTGTCAACTGTGCAAAATCATCTACACTTGTATGGGATGTCGGTCACATATACTAGGTGGGTTCATCATGGTGAAGCTGTGAACGTCAATGTTATTAACTATGTGGAAGCAGCAGATCACCATCTTGATATGCCTGATGCTCAGGTGGAAGAGGAGGAGGATGTGGTGGTGGCGGAGCCAGTGAGTTTGACCAACATTGAAACAATGCTACGAAATGCTCGTGCATTCCGTGAACTTTCACCTGCAGAAGAAAAACGGTGGGCCCGCATGTTGGAACAATGCAATGTTGCTGTCACCCTAGGAAATAAGCTGTCAGTATTCTCAGCTATGGTCACCTTTCTTCAGGTGAAGACATCTGAGCGGATGACCAAAAAATCATTCGATGCGATGTTGGCTGCTTTCCGCAAATCTTTCCCAGATGCGTCTAAGCTGCCACACACCGACAGTAAAATGAAGAATTTCCTTCGTGCAGTTGGAATTGGATATGATATGTTCCATGTTTGTAAGAATAATTGTGTTCTGTTCCAGAAGGATTACGCCAACTTAAGTGAATGCCCGAAATGCAAATCATCAAGATGGAAAGATGGCGATGCTGTGAAGAGGGTTCCTCATAACGTTCTGAGACATTTTCCAATTACACCAATATTGCAGAGGTTGTTTCATGATGCTGAAACAAGAGAGGATGTACTGTGGCATTCTAGGAACCAGGAGTACAGAGATCAGAATGTAATGAGTCATCCATCTCATGGTAATGAGTGGAAAAGCTTCAATGATAAACACAAAGAGTTTGCTGCTGACCTGAGAAACATTAGACTTGGCTTAGCTTCAGATGGATTTAACCCATTTGGCCACCAGAGCGCCACATATAGCATGTGGCCAGTGCTTGTTATCCCTTACAACATGCCTCCAAATGTCTGCACCAAAGAATCAAACTACATGATGGCCTTGCTCATCCCAGGTCCAAAAAGTCCTGGAAAGGATTTTGATTTGTTCATGGAGCCACTTGTGGAGGAACTTCAACAGCTATGGAAGGGTGTTCTCACTCGAGATCTATATAGCAGCCCACCAGCTGATTTCTTTCTGCGTGTTGTTGTAATTTGGTGCATCCATGATTATCCGGCTTTGGGCACTATGTCAGGGTGAACGACACATGGTTACAATGCATGTGTTCACTGTGACAGGAATCCGCTGTCATACGCAATACTTAGCAAGATCTGTTACATTGGACACCGCCATTTCCTTGCCAAGGATAAGCCGCATCCTAGAAAATACCGAAGACATGTGTTCAATGCAAAGCATGAAAACCGTGATGCGCCAAAGAGGCTCACCGCCGATGAGTTGCAAGTGGAATTAGAGAAGGTCAGGCATATTACACCAGGAAACCATCCTGGTAACGGTGGCGGGAAAAGGAAGCGTGGCACGATAGAAGAGAGATTATTGTTTACCCGCAGGTCCACTCTGTGGGACTTGGAGTATTGGAAAGATTTGGATCTGCGGCATAATCTTGATGTGATGCACATCGAGAAAAATATATGTGACAGCATTATCGGCACACTTCTTATCATTGAAGGCAAGATGAAAGATACCTTAAAATCTAGGATTGATTTGACACACCTGGGTATCATAAAGGATTTGCAGGTGCAAGATGAAGGTAAACCACGAGATATAGCACCAACTGTGTACGTCTTGGACAAGGTAAAAAGAAAAGAATTCTGCAAGGTCCTGTCACGTGTGAGATTCCCACATTGATTTGCTTCCAACCCTGAAAGGAGAGTCAGTGCAGATGGAAACAAGGTACAAGGGTTGAAAACTCATGACTTCCACGTCCTACTTCAAAGGGTTTTGCCTGTTATCCTTAGAGGATTGGGCCGCCCTAACTTATACAGAGCAGTTGCAGAGTTGGGACAATTCTTCAGGGAACTCTGCAGTAGAAATATCAGGATAGATGCTTTGGAGCGTCTTAGAGACAAGATACCAACTATCCTATGCGACCTTGAGAAGATATATCCTCCAGCCTTCTTTGATGTGATGGTGCATTTGGCTGTTCATCTACCTGATGAGGCACTACTTAGAGGTCCAGTACAGTATGGCTGGATGTACCCTATTGAAAGGCGGCTAGGCACTTTCAAGGGCTATGTTAGGAACACAGCTAGACCCGAGGGTTCCATTGCAGAGGCCTACATTGCTACAGAAGCATTGACATTCTGCTCAAAATACATTGAAACAGCTGATCAGCTTAGCAAAGAGGTGGGTGAAGACAATCCCGGGCTCAATGTTTTCGATTATTCTGTTCGAGTTATAGGGAAGAGTCGACAAGAGAACAAACCTAAAGATTTGGACAAAATGGTTTGGTATGTGTTGAATAACTGTCCTGAGATACTACCTTATATCAAGTAAGTGCAGTACTACAGCCTATAAATCGTAATCTACTAAACTTGCAGCACATTCTTATATATTTAGATGTTTGACGCGATCACTATGTTGTGCAGCATGTACAAAGAGGAGTTACTACCGCAAAATCCAAGAAACATTGACAAACTGGTTATGGCAGGAATTGCGAAATGGTTCAAGAACCATGTAAGCTTTTGAAGTGCACTGTCAGTTTTTTTAATATATTGAGTGCATAAGATGATCAGCTTGTCTATTTTCTAACCATAGGTTAAGAAGATGCGGGAGGATGGGCAGGAAGTTGATGATGCCCTTTACTCACTAGCAACGGGTCCTGATACTCGGGTAAGACATTATGAATCTTGCGTTGTTGGAGATGTGCGCTACAACACCCTTGCACGAGACGAAGGCAGGAAGACACAAAACAGTGCCATCATGAGCACGGATACGTATGACAAAGAGACAACTGAAATGTATGCTAACATAACAGACATTGTTCAGTTGCAGTATATCTCCAGTTTTGAGGATCATCGGTGTGTGGTTCTGTTGTGCTGTCATTGGTATAACCTGTTTTCCAGGATCGCAAAACCCAGAGCTCATGATTATTTCAAATCCATCAATGTCAAGGCGGCGTACCAGACCAAAGAGCCTTTTATTTTGGCAAATCAAGCAACACATATATTTTTCTTGGAAGACACATTTGCACGTAGCGATGACTGGAGAGTATTGCAAAGGTTTGAGCAGAGGAATTCGTTTAATGAAGTTGCACAACAGGATGATGCTTACACTGCTCCTGATGTACAAGATAACACGCATGTTCCTAATATCTTTGAGAACCATCACGTCAATGACGCCGGCGAAAAGATTGCCTGTCATGCTGTGGACATACAAGAGTTGATCAAGAAGAAGCCAACGTTTGAGGACGTTGAGGACGAAGAAGAAGATGACACCGTGGGGAATTACGATTCAGACTGATACACATGGCGAAGATGTTGACGCTGCTGCTGCGGATGATGATTACATTGCTTTTGTCGTATTTGCCTGTCAGAAGACGTTTTTTTATGTACTATGTGAAATTGTGTTTGCTATGACAACTGAAACCTGATGAACATGTTGTTTAGTATTTTGCTGTGAGAACATCACTTGTTATGTATGCTGATTTGTGTTTGGTGATTGTATGACAACTAAAACATGATGACATTATTGTTTAGTTGTACTCA
Organism: Triticum dicoccoides; assembly: GCF_002162155.2. Classification (NCBI taxonomy): domain Eukaryota; kingdom Viridiplantae; phylum Streptophyta; class Magnoliopsida; order Poales; family Poaceae; genus Triticum; species Triticum dicoccoides. Next base: position 80,365,751 of record NC_041387.1, on the reverse strand, counting down.
TATTTGGCTGTGAAACTTGAATTTGATGACATAGTTTGCTGTTGGACTGCAATTTGCTCGACGTCTTCGAATGAGAACAAAGCTGACTCGACAGGGCCTCTGCTATCTATTTATTTATATGAGCAAAAGGGGATACCCCCTGATTTCCATTAATAGAAATTATTAGATGTTCACAACACTACGCCCAGCCTGCTACACAGGTTTCATTCATTACTAGTTTCAGCAAAGTGCTCATGTCGTAGCCACTGAATACATCACGAGTGCTACATACACTGCAAATAAAGAGACAATCATCCTACAGAGCACATCGATTTTGCCCATTATCTTCACAAGATCTTTCATCTCCTCATTGCGGTTAAGGCCGTTCAGCAGCTGTTGCTTGGCCATGATCAGAGGAACTGCGTCTTTAACCTTCTGCTCTGCATCTTCCTCTTCTACCGTTCCTTCAGTTACTTGTCCAACAGCCCAACCTGCTGGTATTGGGATTCCTCGGCTAACCAAATAATCAGCGTAGTTGCTTTCCCCCACATCAGCAACTTCCCAGAAATACAAATCACACGAATCTTCCCTTTTCTACACGAATCAAATTGGAAGATCATCAACCAAACTATTAAAAAAATCAGCAACTGAAAGCAGCAGAACAACACATAAACATATTATTACCACATGATTCGGGCATTTGTAGAAGACTCGGCCAGGGTTGCGGATTGTGGTTGAGACGCGACGGATGACTCTGCGTGATTTGCAGCAGTGGCACCACACCAACGACAGCGGGTTGTGATGAGCAATCGGCTGCGGTGCACGTGCCGGCGGGGGTGTGATGAGACCCACAGGCGATGGTACGGGTGGCGACTTGGTGCATATCTGGTTGTTGCCTGCTGAAGAGCAGGTGGATGAGCAGCCAGCGAACATGGTTGCTGCGGCCAGAGCTTCTGATGCTAGGCAGAGTAAGTAGAGAAGAGGAGAAGCGAACGTTGGATATGTCAGTTTCATTACTTGCAGAGTAGCATAGCACCATATATAGTCATAGTCTAGGTTTGGATTCGAACTAGCTACAGGAGCATGTCTTTCTTTTTTCGAAAACTCGGCAACGTCTCTTTACTGGTACACTAGCTTGTTCTGTACGCCTTCCCAAGTCTTTGATTTTCTTTCCCTTTTTTTGCGAGGGAGGAAGGAGGACAAAATTTAGAGTTCCTCGGACTCGAACCCAAGACCTCTCGGTTGAAAACCAAGGGTGCTAGTCACTTATGTGGCGAACGTTCCCTGTGAGGACGACGGCCAACGAACGCATTTTCCTCGCAGTTTTCTTCCTATATATAAAAAAGTATGCTACTTGGTGTCCGCTTAGTCAAAAAATGATTGTGCCAACCTTGACCGTTCGATTGAAATTCAACGTCTGTCGCGTTTCTTCACTCTCTTCTTCCTCGAGCCGCCAAAGCCAAACCAGCGCCGGCGGGACCGCCCGCTCCCGCCTCCCACGGCTGGTTGTGATCTTCCCTGGCTCCTGTTCGTTCCCGTCCGAGGCCTCACCATCGTCCTCCGCGCTTGCCGTGGTGCCGCCCTCCGGTGTTGTCAACATGGTCAACAACCGAGAGGAATAAGGAGATTACTGTACATGGTGAGGATGACAGTAGGGACCCAGCAGCGCGCGCAGTAATTTTGTTTTTTCGGGACGGGGAAGGGTATCAACTGGGTTGTGCAGGACCCGTGGCCCGTCTAGCCCAGGCTTTTATTTCATATGTTTAGCACATGACCAGCCCAGTTTGTTTTTTTTCTTTCTGAAAAATGGCTAGCAGCTATTTTGTTTTTTGCAGAATAACCAACATAGGCCTACTTGCTTTTCTACGCCCTGCTGGTCCGGAAATCTTTCAAGACAAGGAGGGATGCATTTTGCCCAGAAAATGGGCTATAAGTAATAAGAAAGGGGCTATAAGTAAGAAGAAATGGGCTATAAGTAATAATAAATGGGCTATAAAATGAAAAAAAATACAACAAACAGGCAATTAGTTCCCAAATACTGTTTTCTTTCGGATTTTGATATATTAAATTCCATTATTTTTGTGCGGGTAAAATTTCATTGAATTTAAATTAAGGTATATTTAGATTTAAAATTAATTTGAATCCGGCTAGAAATTTCGGGCTGTATGCTATTTGGGACAGATTTGGAGGCTGACTTGTGGGTCTACTAGGTTGACGTGTACTTTGGCTTTGTCAACTTAGTCCACAAACGATTCTAGCAGCAGTGACCGTTGGATGTTAATCCAACGGCCGTGCTACTTCTTCAATATCTGATCTTCTTGCTCCAGCCGCCCAAACCAGCTTCGGTGGGACTGCCTGCTCCCGCCTCCCGTGGCCAGTTGTGCTGCCGCACAGGTCGCACCGCCCCACCCTACTTCATTGCTGGCCAGGCCATTCCTCTACTCACCCACACCTCTTGCTATTTTCCGGCGACGGTAGCCGGACCAGTAAATCCCCGTACTCCCCACTGTGTGGGCAACCATTGTCGAGTCTTCCCCGGCTCCATGTCGTTCCCTTCCTAGGCCTCGTCGTCGTCCACCGCCATGGTGCTCTCGGCGTGGCCTGGTCAACATGGTCAACGAACGACATCCAACGGCCGTGGACTGTACGCGCAAAATAATGATTCCTCCACCTGACAGCTAGGACCCACCGGCAGGGCCTTTGTATTTCACGAAAAAAACGTTCCCCCCACTGACATGTCGGACCCACCAGCTATATCTTCGCACGCAAGGAAGCGCCTCCTTATTACGCACAAAAAAATGAATACCCACCCTGCTAGATGGGACCCACCATAGTGGGAGGATGACTTGTGGTCCAACTAAGTTGACGGGGACGGAGGTCTTTGTCAACTTAGTCAATATGATCGATTCTAGCTCCAGTGACCGTACGATGTCCATCCAACGGCCATAGTGCTTGTTCAACCTCTGGTCTTCTTGCTCCAGCCGCCCAAAGCAGCGCCGGTCGTGTCGTGTGCTACTGCCTCTCGTGGCCGGTTGTGATGCCGCGGAGGTCTCGCCGCCCCCTACTACTCCCACCACTGGCCCAGGGTATCCCTCTACTCACCCACACCCCCTGTTATTCTACGGCGACGGCAACCTCACGCCGCAGCCAAACCAGGGAACCCTCGTACTCCTCTCCAAGCGGGCTACCACTGTTGTGTCTTCCCCGGCTCCGCGTTGTCCCCTTCCTAGGCCTCGCCATCGTCCAGACCACCACCCTGGTGCTCTCGGCGCGGCGTGGTCAACGTGGTTAACAACCGACTTCCATCGGAAGAGTACTGTACGTGTAGAGGCTGACAGCTGGGTCCAGGTGGCCTTAAGGAAGTGCCTCCTTATTACGCGCAAAATAATTATTCCTCCACCTGACAGCAGGGACCTACCGGACGGGCCACCTTATTTCGTGAAAAAATAATTCCCCCCTGACTGCTGGGACCCACCGGACGGGCCAGCGTATTTCGTGAAAAAACATTCCCCGCGCTGTCAGCTCGGACCCACCGGAAGTGCCTCCTTATTATGCACAAAAAAATGAATACTCCCCTTGCTAGCTGGGACCCACCATGGTTGGAGGCTGACTTGTGGGCCTAGAAAGTTGATTGGGACGGGGGCCTTTGTCAACTTTAGTCAATATGAATGATTCTAGCTCCAGTGACCGTACGATGTCCATCCAACGGCCGTAGTGCTTCTTCAACCTCTGTTCTTCTTGCTCCAGCCGCCCAAAGCAGCGCCGGTCGTGCCGCATACTCCTGCCTCCCATGGCCGGCTGTGCTGCCACGGAGGCCTCACCGCCCCTACTATTCCCACCGCTGACCAGGCCCTGTAGCGACGGCAGCCTCACACCGCAGCCGAACCAGTGAACCCTCGTACTACTCTCTGCGCGGGCTTCCACTACCGCCTCTTCCCCGGCTCCCCGTCGTCCCCTTCCTAGGCCTCGCCGTCGTCCACCGCCCTGGTGCTCTCGGTGCAGCGTGGTCAACATGGTCAAGGAACGACTTCCATCAGACGTGGACTGTATGTGGAGAGGCTGACAGCTGGGTCCACGGCCGCAGCAAGGAAGTGCCTCCTTATTACGCGGAAAATAATGATTCCTCCACCTGACAGCTGGGACCCACCGGACGGGCCACTGTATTTCGCGAAAAAAACGTTTCCCCCTGACTGCTGGGACCCACCAGCTACATCTTTGCACACAAGGAAGTGCGTCTGGAAAAAAAAACAAAACGATTCGCCCCCTGACCACTGGGACCCACCAGCGACACCTTCGCACGCAAGGAAGTGCGTCTGGGCAAAAAAAGATTCGCCCCCCTGACTGCTGGGACACACCAGCTACATCTTCGCATGTAAGGAAGTGCGTCCGGGCAAAAAAAAAACCAAAATGATTCGCCCCCCTGACTGCTGGGACCCACCAGCTACATCTTCGCACGCAAGGAAGTGCCTGACAGTCGGGACCCACCTGGTCGAAGCGTACGTAGCGTTGTCATTCTGGTCATGAACGTGTACGTACGTATACACTTGTGGATGTAGAGGCGCGCACGTGTCGTAGTAGAGGCGTGCACGTAGCATGTACACGTACATACAGCGGCGAGGGTGCAAGAAAGAAAATATGGCCACGTACGTACATACGGGCAGGGTCTCTAACGCCTATCGCGCATACGTACATGGCTGGGTCGGAACGGAGAAACAGCGTTGTCGTCGTGTTCATGGGGAGCCAACCGGCTGGGTCGGAACGGAATGCGTGGTCGTGTTCATCGGGAGGGCTTGGACGGAACAGGCGATGGAAACGAGGCCTGGCGTACCGCACAACGGAGGAAACGGCCTTGTGTTCGACCGGCCACGTTCAAAACAGGGTCCTGTTGATCGGGAGGGGCCTGGCATACCGCAAAACGGAGGAAACGGACCTCCTACGGTCGAAACGGGGGTCCTGTTGATCGGGAGGGGTGTGGCGTACCACAAAACAGACGAAACGAACCTCCTACGGTCGAAATGGGGGTCCTGTTCATCGGGAGGGGTGTGGCATACCGCAAAACGGACGAAACAGACCTCCTACGGTCGAAACGGGGGTCCTGTTCATCGGGAGCGGTGTGGCGTACCGCAAAACGGGACTCCACGAGATACTGTTCATCTCCACCGTCGACCTCCTCCAGCCTCCACGGGCTACCGTCGACCTCCTCCAGCCTCCACGGGATCCTGTTCATCCAGCCTCCACCGCGCGCTACTCCACCGGCTACTGTTCAACCACCCCTCCACGGGCACCCCTCCATCGTCTACTGTTCATCCAGCCCTCCACACCACGGGGTCCTGTTCAACCACCCCTCCACGGCCACCCCTCCACCATCTACTGTTCATCCAGCCCTCCACACCATGGGTTCCTGTTCATCCAGAGGCAACGCCACCACTCACTGTTCATCCAAACCCCCCCGGAACACTCACTGTTCATCCAATCGATCGGCTTCAGTTAGCAGCAGTAGCAAAGGAATCGCTCCATCTGGTTCAGTTAACAGCCATTGATCGATCGCTCGGGTTCAGTAACGCGTAGCTTGTAGTGCAATCGCTCAGGTTCAGTTAGATCCCAACGCCTCGCTCGGCTTCAGTTAGAGCCAACGCCTCGCACACACGCGCGTACGTACGATAGAAACGCGCATTGCTCCGCCCCCGACCTCCCACCGTTACCGGCAACTCCCCAAAATTTTCCTCCCCCTTGCTTCTACCATGGTTTTTTCCGTCATGGACGGCCCAAAGAATGTCATGCAGCTGCGTCTCCGGCCCGCCCAGGACAAAAAGCCCATTTTCTGTCATGATTTTTTGTCATAGAAGTAGGATCCCACCACATCTATGATGATACCGGGTTTTGTCACAATTATCATCATAGAAGTGTCATATGTATGACAGAATTTTTGTTCGTTCGGCCCAAAATGTCACGGATGTGTCTTTTTTCTGTAGTGACACCTCCGGTTCATCTATATGCCTGCTATAGCTTTTTCTCGGGGGTGGGGTCGTGTGAATCATGTATCGGCTATACGAGTAAGCTTGCTGCTGTGTCATAGCCGTTTGAAGAAGATCCCTGGCCCGCCGTGTCTCAACCGCCGTTGGTGATTCACCCTATAACGGAATAGCTGCCAGCCGGGATGCTGCTGCTATCATATTGTCCAAAGGGGTAGAGAAGTGACCCGGGCGGGGTGTGGTATACCGTGGCGGGTTGTCCGTTCGTCGAGGTGGCCCCATCACCTGAGGTTGATCCGGCGCTCCGGTCCTTGGCACAATAGTCCGGTTCACTGCTGTCGGATTGCTAGTTCCTGCTCCTGGTGTATAAAAGAGATTCATCGCATTGTAATCCGCCGGCAAGCGAGATTGATGTCTCCTCCTGAATACTTGATTCGAAGCATTCTGATCCATCAAAAGTCAATAATTCTCGGCTTGAATCCTCTGCGCCTGGGCATCTAAAGCGGCCCGTTCCTCAACCATCCTGATCTCCTCAGCTGCTAAATCCTCTTTGGCATGTGTTATCTGATCCTTTAACCTCGCAACGTTCGCATTGTGCTGATCCTGCGTCACCGGAGTAACTGCCGTGGTCAACAAGGTCGCCCAGGCGTCCATCAAACTGGAGAGAACTTGAGTCGGCCGGCGCGCGGAGCTCCTGCCCCTGCTACCTGTCCGGACGTCGCCGCAGTAGAATTTTGCAAAGTTGGCTGTGTTCCGGCCATGAAGATTCCGACATGGTTCGGCGGTTCAAGAAATTACGGAATACTGGTGCCATCGGAATACCCTTTGAAAGTGCGTTATATCGACTAGAGGGGGGTGAATAGGCGATTTTTATGAATTCTTCACCGAGGAATTTGCCGGTGAGGAAATTCCTTAGCGAAGAACTACTAGCAGCGGAATAAGTCCTCAGAAGTAAGCATAACAGGATACAGACATAGTCATCATGATGAAATGAAGACAAGCACAGAGTACAGGAAGCGTAAACATAGGATAACACAAGAAGAAGACAAACAGACTAAAGAAATTGAACTGGGGAAATTGAGAAAGTCTTCAGTCAAAGTCTTCAAACACAGATATGAACAATCACTCAACACAGTAATGAGGAAATGAAAGAGTTGAGGAATTAGAACCAGTAAGGTTGGTGAAGACAATGATTTGGTAGACCAGTTCCAACTGCTATCTCAGTTGTACGTCTGGTTGGAGCGGCTGAGTATTTAAACTCGAGGACACACAGTCCCGGACACCCAGTCGCTGAGCACGCATCTCAGGACACCAAGTCCTCACCGTATTCTCCTTGAACTAAGGTCACACAGACCTCGTCCAATCACTCGTGGTAAGTCTTCAGGCGACTTCCAAACCTTCATAGACTCGGTCACTCGACGATCCACAATTCCTCTTGGATGCTCTAGGCCATGACACCTAACCGTGTGGAAGAAGCACAGTCTTCAAAGGTAACAAGCGTCGGATCCACCCAGGATCAATCTCTTCAGTGATGCTCAATCACTTTGGGTTTGTAGGTGTTTGGGTTTGGGGTTTTTCCTCACTCAATGATTTTCGCTCAAAGTCCTCGGAGGATGGGTTGCTCTCAAATGACAAGTGTCAGTTTCTCTCTGAGCAGCCAACCAGCTAGTGGTTGTAGGGGGCGGCAATTTATAGCCTAGGGAGCAGCCCGACATGATAAGACATAAATGCCCTTGTCTGATATGACCGTTAGGTGGATAAGATATTTTGGGACAGCTGGCGCGCAGCACAGCAACGGTCAGAAATTTGACTATCAAATTCCTCAGGGCTATCATGATCCTCACTGTGTAGGCAATCCGCACTGGCGAATTCCTAACTCCTCAGTCAAAACAAATTCCTCAGCGACCAGAAGAACTTCGTCTCTGTCACTGAAGAAATTGGCTGAACTGTATGAGATTTCCAAAGGCTTCACTCGAAGGGTTTGGTAGGTGTAGGATTTTGAGTTGAGCATCACTTGGAAATTTTTCCTTAGTACTTTCTCGACCCCCTTTAACAGTACGGTGTTTCCTATGACTCAAGAAAGATAAAAACAAAACTATGAAAACGAAAGTCTTCAAGCTTCATATTCCTCGCATGAATATCAAGTCTTCACGGTTACACCAATTTCTTCACTTTCAAAGTCTTCATGAAAGTCTTTAGAAATACCAAAATCTTCAGTCGAAGATATTCATTTTTAGGGGTCGACTTTCCCTGTAAATATCAAACTCCTCATAGACTTATAGACCTGTGTACACTCACAAACACATTAGTCCCTTAACCTATAAGTCTTCAATACACCAAAATCACTAAGGGGCACTAGATGCACTTACAATCTCCCCCTTTTTGGTGATTGATGACAATATAGGTTAAGTTTTCAATGGGGATAAACATGTGAAGTGTAAGTACTGATATTGAGGAATTTGATTGCAAGATATAGAAGAACTCCCCCTGAAGATGTGCATAGTGAGGAATTTGCTTTTGAAGCAATGCACACTTGAAGAGTTGAATCATGGAGATCTCCCCCTATATCTTGTAATTCATACACGCATTTGACATATAATATGAAGAATTTGAAATGCATGATGAAACATGGTGCCTGATGAAATTCAGCATGCGTGCAATAATATTAATGAGGAACAAGCATGCAGAATAACGCATCAAGAGTATCAGATCATAGTGCATCAAAGGTATCAGAGCACCATCGGGTTTAAGATTACAACTCGATCCAATAAAGTTTCAGAAGAACGAGAGTTGTAACTTAGCAAAAACAACGCCCATATAATAGACCCGCTTGAGGACTAACTCAAATTTCTCCCCCTTTGTCATCGAATGACCAAAAGGTTCGAAACTGAGGACTAACGCTCCTGAAGAATATCAAGTTGATGGAGGAGCGCCATTGTTGTTGGGGTTGGTGGATGTAGTAGGGCCTGCCGCAGTGTCGTCTAAGTCTTCATTTTCATCATTCTCGTGTGATGAAGAATAGGAGCTGGCCACCAAGGAAGGAACTTTGACCTTCTTGAATTTCTTCGGTGGAGGTGCAGTCCAGTCAAATTCTTCCTTGAGACCCATATTCTTCAGATCTGCAGCGTTGTACACATGTGATAGAACAGCCCAGGTACAGTTGAAGGTTTCATGGAGGTAGTAGTGGTTTTTCTTCATAGCATTATGTGTTGAGGTCATGTTGTGAAGAATTGAACCAAACTGACGCTTGACCCATTTATGATTGCGATCAACCTTCTGATGAAGACTGAGGAGTAACTCACGATCAGTCATCACCCTGGGAGCTGTGGCTTGAGGGTTTTGCTTGGCGGCAGAGTCATGTGTGACAGAGTCATCATTGGTGGAGTAGGATGCAGCCTTGCGAAATTGACCATCCAATGGACGAATGCCTTCATCTATCATAGCAGTTGCCTTGCCTTTGTCATCAGCTGAGGAATATGTCCGTTTCAGGACTTCAATCGGAGGCAAGTAGCTGCCATGGTTCAAAGTGTCAGCTTTGTAATTTAGTGAAGCCCTTGTCCTGATGAATCTCATAATCCATGGTGCATAAGGCTTCAGTTCAAATGGTGACATAGCAATATTCGCCAGAGTCCTCATGAAGAAATCATGGAAGTTGACGAGAACGCCATGAATGTTATTGAAAAGCATGTTCTTCATGATGCCAATGACCTCTTCATCATTTGAGTCGTGGCCTTTGATAGGACTCATTGTCTTCGTCAGAATGTGATAGACAGTCCGGGGCACATATAGTAATTCCTTGACGAGGAATTTGGTTCGAGGAGCCTGCCCTGGCTTCAAAGGCTTCATCAGCACTTGCATGAAATGATTTGAAAGTTCAGGTTCACTTTAGACGCAACGAGCACTGTCAAGGGGAGGACTGAGTGGTAGGGCACGAAGCAATTCAGTTGCTGGTGCCTTGTAGTGATTATTTTCAGACATCCAGTCCAGCACCCATGAATTCACATCTTCAGAGTTTCCTGTGATGTGCAGCGTTGGATAGAATTGAAGAATGAGTTCTCCATTCCAGTCACAGATGTCAGTGCAGAAATTTAGCAATCCAGCATTGTGAAGAACACTGAGAACTGGCTTGAAGCACGGCAGAGACTCCATGTCCACATGAGGAATATGTTCATGATCAAAGACTTTGTCTTTGTTGAACAGTACTGAGGAATAGAAATTGGCTTGACTAGCAGTCCAGAAACGCCTCTTCCTTATGTGAGCAGAGTCAAAGGGGTTATAGTCAGTGAAGAACACATGCTCACTGAAGAAATCTTCAGCCTTGAACTTTTGCTTCTTTGAGAACGGATCCGTTGGCTTGGGCACTGGAGTGTCAGTGAGTTGCATCACAACCTCAGGAATCGCAATCTCAGGTTCTTCAGGCTGAGGAATTTCTGGTTCCACTTCAGTAGCAGTCTGCGTGTTCAAAGGTTCAACAACAACAGCTTCTTCAGCACTAGCGGCTGGAATGTCTTCATGCATAGACGAGGTGGGATGAGTTTCTTCAGAGCCCATTTGAACTGTTGGTGCAGGGGACTGAGGTAATTGTTGTAGTGGGGTGAAGAGTGGAGAATTGGGGTGCTGACTTTCCCAAAAGTCATCATTCATCACGGGCGTTGTGCAGCCAATGTCCATGTCTTCATCTTCAATTTCTTCAATGCCAGCCTCTTCAGCTGTGAATTGAGGCATTGGCGAGGAAGCAACAAGCGTTGAAGGGGTCGTATCCACTTCAATTTCTTCATCAACCTGCTCTGACGAAGCAGCAGATTGAGGTTCTTCATTAGATCCACTAGGGATCACATATTCCTCATCAAAAGCAACAAGGTCCTTTGATGGCATGGTGGAAATCGAAACAGCATCAATTGGATTTTCAATAGAGCTTGTCAGAGGCTTCATTTTCTTTGGAGCAGAAGATTCTGAAGCATTGGATGCTTTCCTTTTCTTCACTGCAGCTCGCTCTGCAGCCTTGGTCTTCTTCACATTGAATGCACATGGAAGAATTGGAGTTGGCGTAGGCGCAGATGGAACTGAGGAATCTAGTTGAATTTCCTCAGGCGCAACTGATGCAGTTGCCCTGACTTCTTCAGTTTCTTCAGGTGCACCACTAGTGGATGCCCTGACAATTTCTTCAGCGGCTGGAATGGAGTCATCAGCCCTGGAACTAGCATTTTCATCAGCAGCCTGAATGTCATCAGCGGTGCTGGCATGTTCTTCAGTCGGCTGAGCAGACGCTTCAGCTTGAGGAATTTCTTGTTGCGATGGGGCTGCAACATTTGTGAATTTCTCAGTCAGTTTCACAAACCTGACTTTGGCTCCTTGCCAATCAGCATAGTAAGCATTGAAATCATCGCTGAGGGTTTTGATTTCAGCTTGGATCTTGAGGAGTTCATCAGTTGTCATATTGACAACGTTATTCTTCAGGAACTTCTCCTTTCTGAACTGAGTCTTCTTGATCTGCCTGGCCTTCTCAAATTTCCATTTCTCTTCAGTGATGAAATGGGTCAGCATGTGACTTTGACCAGGAGTCAAATTGAAATCAGGCATAGGAGTATTTGGATCCTTGTGCCAGAGATCAATGTAATCAAGGATCGCCCTTGGATCCAAAAGCAGTGGCACATTTTTGCCTTTGGCTCTAGCGGCCCTTTCTTGTCGGTCTCTGATGATTTCTGCAAGTTCATCATCATCAGCTTCATCGTCAGATGGCACTTGGAAGGCAACTTGTTTCTTCTTCGGACTTGGCCGAGGACCTCGACCAGTCGTTGCCTTAGTCTTCAGCAGAGTGGGGCCTGATGAAGATTTTGGTGCAGCTGAGGAACTTGCTGAGGCACCACAGGCAATAGAGATGCCTGTAGTCCTTTGGCACATGGCCAGATGTACAGGTGTTGAGGAATTTGCCGGAGCAGCTGAGGACTTTGGAGGAGGAGCAGTAGTTGGAACTGGCCGTGAGGGCTTTGAAGAATTTGGCTGTGAGGGCTTTGAAGATTCTGGCCATGAGGGCATTGCTGAGGAACTTGGCCGTGAGGGCATAGTTGGTGAAGCACTTGGCTTGTGAGCGGGCTTCTTTGCCATTGATTTTCTTGGCTTGACAGAGGCCTCAGTGGCAGTAGCAGCAGCAAAGTCTTCATTGAATTTCCTCACTGCTTCTTTGGCTTGTCTTGCCAACTTAGCTTGGCGCTTGGCCCATTCTTAAGGAAAGTCCTCACCACACTTGATGCTGGTGGGGTCAGCTTCTTGGCCACGTGTCACATCCCTAGTTCTGGTATGCACTAGACTAGCCCTTCATGTGTGCATCATGTTTAAATTTTATTTAAATTGAAATGGGGATTGCTCAAACCCTAGCACCAGATCAAATCAACTAGGTTCAAATAAAAATATTCTCAATGAACACAAAATGCTCTTCACAAAAGTTCATTATTTTTGGATTGGTCTAGAACCTCTCCCAAAAATGGTGCACATTTTTCTAGGCCATTCTGGATTTTTGAATTAAATCTTACGGTATTTGCATTTGGGCATTTAATTGCTAAATAATATTTAAATGCTCAAATAATCACAAACTGAAATGTTTGCTGTTGGAAATATTCCAAACAGTGACATTGAGCAGTTTCATGATTTTTGGAAATGCCCTGGCATTTTTAATAAAGCCAAACACAATTACAAAAAATAGAAAACAGACAATAAAAGAGAAGGAGGGAACTTACCTGGCTGCAGCCCACCTGGCAGGCCCAGCACTGTGCTGGCCCATGCCAGCCAGCTGCTTCATCCTCGCCACGCAGGCACAGAGGTGACGCCGACGAGCGCGAGCTCGCCACGGCGCCACCTGCTTGCGGCCCGCGCCCGTGGACACCTGGGCAGGCTTCACGTTGCCGCCCCGACCCCGCAGACACCTCACACGCCCCCCCTGCCTCTCTTCCTCGCCATTCCCCATCTCACCGAACGCGTCCGTCGCCACCGACGAGCACCACCGTGGCCATCGCCTCTTCCTCGCCCCCTCGAGCAGTCCAGAAGCTCCACCGCATCTTCCTCGTCCTCTCCATCGAGCTACACGGTGCTGGAAGCCCTGCATCATCGCCATCTTCGTCATCTTCGCTGCTACGCTCGCTCCGGTGCTTCCCCGAGCACGCCGAAGCCACCCCTGCATCCGCCGTGAGCCATTGACCATCCTCCCCCTCTCCGTTCTCTCTGCCACTCGCCGTAGTCACCGCACCAAGCACACCCGCTCGCGCCGCCGCCTGAGCTCACCGCCGACGTGGCTCTGGCCATGCAACGGCCCCGTCGTCCTGTCCACTGACCTCGCCGCATCTCGTAGGGCCCGTAGATGCCTCGCACGCACCGACTCGTCCGCCGTAGCCTCGATCCCGAGCTCACCCGAGCTCCGGCGACAACTCCGGCCACCCCAGCCTCCGCCACCACCACCCGTAGCTGAGCTTCACGCACCAAACGGCGCTCTGTAGGCGAATCCCGCAGCGCACCACCGCGTCTGGACTCGCCGGCGGCTAAACGCCGGCGACCGCTGACCCGTTGACCGGCGTGGGTTGACCCCACTGCCCGGTTTGACTTCCCCCTCTCTCTCACTGACTTGTGGGCCCCGCCTGACTAATTACTCTAGTTAGCACTAATTAACTAGTTAGGTTAGTTACTACAGTCACTGACTAGTGGGCCCTGCCGAGTTAGTTAGGGCTAACTAACTTAGTTAGTTGACCGGGTCACTGACCAGTGGGTCCCACTGGTCAGGTTTGACCTGGACCAGCCCTGTTGGTGCTGCTGACGTCACCCTGAGGCGCTGCTGATGCAATTAATCATTTTCTGGAATTAAAATAATCCAGGAAATTCGAGAAAATAGCTTAAACTTCCAAAATTCATAGAAATTCAACTGTAACTCCAAATGAAATAATTTATATATGAAAAATTATCAGAAAAATCCAATCTATCCATCTGTACCATTTTCATGCATGCTAGAGCAACCTAACCTTGCTGTTTAGATGAAACAAGTTAATGCACCTTTATGACTTCATAAAATGGGTTTGCATTTGAATCTTTGGTTCAAATGGACTCATTCCAATATGTTCTACTTGCATTAGCCCAAAACACTTTCATTTTGCCATGTCATGATCATGCATCATATTGTGCATTGCATTGATTGTATTTCTTCTCTGTTGCCTGTATCTGTCCCCTCTCGATAGACGCGTTTCGACGATGTGATCAATGACACCAATGAAGAACTATACTATCTTCAGAAGTGCGAGGAAAGCAAAACCCCCTTGTTCATTCCGATACAATCCCACTCTCTCACTCCTGCTCTCTTTTACTTCATTAGGACAACAACAATTCATCTGTTACTTGCTGCAGTAGCTGAACCCCTTTATCCTCTGCATGACCTGTCATTGCCACAGTAAATAGATGAAACCCACTAGCATGAGTAGGAGTTGTTTGAGCCCTGATGTGCCTACTCATTCATGCTTGTTTGTCATGCCTGCTACTGCTTAGAGTTGAGTCAGGTCTGATTCATCGGGGATGAATTGGAGGTGTGTGAACATGTCCTACTGTTGAGAGCAAAGTGTGTGAACACGATTTGGTAAAGGTAACGGTGAGAGGCCATGTAGGAGTACATGGTGGGTTGTCTCATTGCAGCCGTCCTCAGGAACTGAGTTCTGTGTTTGTGATCCATGAACAGTTACTACCACACATTGGGCTCCGGGCACTCCAAGCTCTCTCGACTTATTAATCAACTTGATCTCTGTCCAAGAGTTGCAACTAGTTTCTGGTGTTTGTAGGTAGTGTTTTTAGTCTACCAAGTGGCACCCGGTACAGGTGGGCTTGGGACAGACTAGGCACAGTGGCCCGGTGTACCAAGTGGCACCCGGATGGTGGGCTTGGGAACCCTGCACACACCGTTTTGGGTCATGAGCGACACCCCGGCCGGATCTCCTTGCGGATGGAACCCGAATAGGCGATAAACCTGGACGAGAGACTTGTGTGGTTAGTCAGGTCGTGGCCGACACCCTCGCTGGGCTTCCGCTTGAAGGTTGCCGAGTACATCTCGTGTAAACGGCGGTAAGTGGTAAGAGCGTGTGTGAAGAAGTACACCCCTGCAGGGTTAATATGATCTATTCGAATAGCCGTGTCCGCGGTAAAGGACTTCTGGGTTGCCTTTACAGTTCATAGACAAGTGAAAGTGGATACTCTAAAATACGCAAGATAAGCGTGAGTGCTATGGATGGCGTTCTCGTAGGGAGACGGGAGCGGATCCATAGTGGTGTATTGATATGGTGAATATGTGGACTCGTGTGCGCCACCTCAAAAGAG
The DNA here is from genome assembly GCF_002162155.2 of Triticum dicoccoides. Lineage (NCBI taxonomy): Eukaryota > Viridiplantae > Streptophyta > Magnoliopsida > Poales > Poaceae > Triticum > Triticum dicoccoides. The sequence goes on along the minus strand of NC_041387.1, from coordinate 80,350,461 downwards.
TTACTTGTAGTCATAGTTCAGGTTAGCCACTGAGTCAAAGCTGGCTTGCTGCAGTTAAACCCCACCATCCCCTTGTTGATACTGATGCATATGTAGTTAGTTCTGATGTAAGTCTTGCTGGGTACATTTGTACTCACGTTGCTTAATTTATGTTTTTGCAGAGAGACTTCAATCTCGCTAGTAGTTCCACATGGACTTCGACGTTTAGCTTGTTACCTCAGCTACGATCTTGTGCCCTCGGCAGGATCTGGTAGATAGTCAGGCTTCTCAGCGTTTTTCATTTGTAGATGTCTATACTCAGACATGTTAATCTTCCGCTTGTGCTTGACTTGTGTGCTCTGAATGTTGGGTCATGAGACTCATGTTTGTAATATCTCGCTCCTCGGAGCCTATTGAATAAATGCTTGAGTCGTAGAGTCATGTTGTGATGCCATGTTGTATTTGCACATATCGAGCATATTGTGTGTATGTTATTGAAATGCTTCGTATGTGTGGGATCTGACAACCTAGTTGTCTATCCTTGGTAGCCTCTCTTACTGGGAAATGTCTCCTAGTGCTTCCACTGAGCCTTGGTAGCTTGCTACTGCTCCGGAACACTTAGGCTGGCCGGCATGTGTCCTTCTTCGTTCCTGTGTCTGTCCCTTCAAGGAAATGTCACGCGGTGTCTACCGGAGTCCTGTTAGCCTGCTACAGCCCGGTTTACCAGAGTCTTGCTAGCCCAGTTGCTACAGCCCGGATTCACTCATTGATGTCCGACACGTTCATTGATGGGTCATGTATGCCTGTCTCTGTAAGTTAGTGCCACTTTGGGTTCACGACTAGCCATGTCAGCCCGGGTTCTTTGTCATATGGATGCTAGCGGCACTATCATATACGTGAGCCAAAAGGCGCAAACGGTCCCGGGCCAGGTAAGGTGGCACCCGTGGGAATACCGTGCGTGAGGCCGCAAAGTGATATGATGTGTTACATGCTAGATCGATGTGACTTAGGATCGGGGTCCTGACAACTTTGGTATCAGAGCCTGACTGCCTGTAGGATTACCAAGCCAAACTGGTCGAAGTTGAGTCTAGAAATTCTATAGTTATGTAAGGGAATTGATTGTGGATGGGAACGTAAGGCTCTTTTTACTCCTTATACCTCATGCCTTCTGATACGAGTCATCCTATCTTTCCTACGGGGTTAAGGAACTAGGCTTCTCTTCTTTCTATCAGGATCACGTGTTACTAATCCGTAGACTTATAGGATTGATGTTTTCAAGCCTCAGTTCAGTTCCTACTACTTCCGTGTAATTATAGCTGGCCTCAGAATCTTGATATTGTGGTGATCGAGTGGCTATGCCACCATTTTACAGGATGTCTCAAATCTTTTGAGCATTTATAGCCGTTATGCTGTCCGAGTCATCCCAGGTTTCTAAATAATCTGATGCATTTGCAAATTCCTTCTTCCTGTTCTGATGTTTCTTTGGGCCAGATTAACCATGCTAATCAGTGAGTTGAGGTACTCTGTTCCCTCGGCATTTATGTTGGAGCTATTATTATGACCCTAGGTGTCTAGAGTATCACCTAGTAACTTAGCCATGTTTTGTGTTCCCAGTGTGATGATTCTGGCCATCATTCTCGAAAGCATCCCGTGATGCCACTTAGTTAGTTGGCATTCTATTCCTGGGTTCTTGACCCAAGATCCACCCTACCTACTTCATGTTGTTAGTGTGTGCTAGTTCCTTTAGGAAATTAGTAACCTTTGCAATAGTCCTCGAAGTTCGTGGTATTTCCTTCTTCCAAATACTATGAACCACTTTATGGCAGAAGTTTGTTGGATCAAAAGATCACAACAGGAGTGCCCTCGATGAGTTCTCCATTCTATATTGCGACTCTGCCAGTTCTACTTTTCTGCATGGGTTATCCGGAAGAAACTTGTTGAACTTGTTTCGACATACTAACCTATGCATCCACTACTTAGAAAACCGTATGTTCCTTTGAGCTGTCCCGCTTTAGTTGTCTTCCGACCCTCGTCTATCAATTGATAGTCAAGAGTATGTGTGCATTCGTTCATTGATGCCTATTACTCTTGTGGTCCATCAAGCCATTCTATTCCAGAGTGACTAGGAGAAACAAACTCCAGTACCCTTTTCCATTTCCAGGATTGGGTCAAAGCAGTTGTGTTCCACAGATCAAGTTGCAATCCAGCTTCTGGTCTTTTCTACCTTGAGGTATTACCATATTTATATCAGGAATATCATGGGAATTGCACACCCTCTTATGAATTCTTGTTGCAGTGATACTTCTCGCCATCGTTATTCATTTCTCGGCTTCCGTGTTGTTGCAACTGGAATGCCGACGGGTGAACTATGATGTGTGAAATCAATACCCCTAGCAACTAGTTGCTTGGTAGTAAATCAATATTCTCATTCTTAGCATGTTGGTTACTGAATCATCATTCTAAGATAGATTGTGCTACCTAGTCCTTATTTCCTGGTGCACTCTTTGATTGATGAGTTAGGATTTTGTCAAATCCTCGCTCATTTGATCATATCGTCTTGCCCTGAAAAGCAAGATTGTTCTCGAGCTTAGTGACATATCGGTGGTTCGTGATTTTCCATATATCTTCTCGAAAGTATTACCAGGTTGTCACCTGACCGCTATGTTGAGTTCTTGATCAAGTTGGTTTATTCCTGTAAACCACCCTTTCTCCAAGAATCTGTGTTGGATACCCCTGAGCTAGTTGGTTAAGCTAAACGACAACTTGGAGAGTTGGAAGATAAAGGCTTACCTAACTTAGTTCATTTCAAAGGGATATCCTGGTGTTGGTGTGTTAGTTGAAGAAAGATGATATCTTCATCGATTGGTCCTTGTGATCAGTTATTGGACCTATTGTCTTATAAAAACTTTGATTTGAGTATGGGCTATCGTCAAATCAAATCAGAACCAACGATGTTCGTAATGTTGTCTTACTCGTGGCTGTCCCTCGAGCATACACCATTATATCTTTTGGTCTGACCAATACTATCACCTTGTTCACATAATGGCGGAATTCCAGTGATATAGAAATTCTGATGAGTTGTTGTTGAGCCCATCAGCAGCATTTTGTCTCCTCCATGATTCATGTTGAACATTGAGCTAGTGTTGGAAACTTTATAAGCAATATCTTCATGTCTCATGCATGAAGCATATGTTCGAATGAAAGAAGTGACTCCCTTTAATTCATGTGCATCTGATGCAAGTTGTCGCCGTGAATTGGAGGAAGTCAATGTTTGTTTCCTTTGGAATCATCCCAAGTTAGTCACACATGTGCAAAGTATACTATGGTTTGGTAGATTAATTACCTCCACTCTATATGTATTCTGTAGCACCCCAAGCCACTGATTGATTTGTTCAAGGAGAAGAAGTTCCTTCATAAGAGCTAATCATATGACTTATGCAAGGACTTCATTATCCGCAATGATGGTTTCCCAACCTGAACTCGGTAGTGTTTTATTATAAGACTACTATGTGGTCATGCTTGTCTTGGACAGCGTGTTCACAGGTTTGTAGCAGAACCAGCTCATGTTTTGGAGCTTGCTATCCTAGTTCATCTCCTGAGAATCTCGCAACGTTATCTCGTCGACTTGTGTTGCAACTCTTCTTTTCAGACATGTGAGTCTGGAATATCCTGACACCAACCAGATCTGAATCTCAGGCAGATATGATGGTTGGAACGTTTCCCAAGAGCTATAATATTGGTCTCTCTGTAACCCGGTAAAGTGGATGTCATGGCCAACACACCCAGCCGGAAGACCTGTTATTGTAATATCTTGATTGAGGAAGTTGGCCACCTTCCCATAAGGACTTCGTAGGATTTACTCCCTAGTTGTGCCTTATGATTTTTGTGTTCCCGAAGTCCGACCTTTTACTTGATGTTCTAGATATCAAACCATCTCAATAAATGGGTATGCTAGCACATCAAGGAGAACATTAGAAGCGGAGTGCTAAATGTCTCTCGGTCGATCATCCAGATTTTGTTTCCTTGGCCCCGCCAAGGTGAAATCTGAGACAGTGTTATCTTCCTTTGCATCTGCATCTCTTCCACCGGTATTCATCATGGTAGTACGTTGTGTTACCAGGATCCTTGACACGGATATTGGTAAAACCTTGATGGATATGGAAATGCTCAAGTTCTTGAGAGCACGCACAAGCGCTAGGTGTTATCATCGGCACTAACTGGGATTGCTCTCAGTGTCCTCAGTTATGCTATAACTTTTCAAACAGTGGACTCTCCACTGTTGAGCTTCTCCCCAGTTACTAAAATCATCCCTTGTGTTGCTTTCAACAAGGTAATCCACATCATCATTCTAATTCGGGTATGCCATTCTACTGAAACCCTCCAAACGATCGCTCGAGAATTGCCTTAGGCTAGTATAAAGAGTTTCAATGATCTCTGAATCAAAGGTAATTCTTTTTGCCACTTAAGGGGATATTTATACAAGTCACCTTCCCTATGGTGCCCCGTTATGGTATCATGGCAACTCAACTCCTCGCTACGTTGGCAATCGTTTACCACCTTCTTAAGTGTGGAATTGTTGTCTACCTAGTGAACCCTCGTCATCTGTTCCACTCCATCCCTCTAGATGTATGCTTCGTGTCTCAGCTCGGGAGATGCTGCTATGTCTCATCCCATGAGTTGATCCTGAGTTGTTCGGTCTTCGAGAAGATCAATTCTTATAGAGTTTCCTTTCCTCTTCTTATCATGCTAGTTGGAGTTCTCATAGGAAGACATCGAGTCAAAGATGGTGATCGAATCAACACCCCTATGAAGTGCAACTTGTATCATGAAGATTGTGTTAGTTTGTGTTCCCCCTTCATCTTACCCTACGCTTGAATCTCGGGACGAGATTCTTGTTTAGTGGGGGTGAGTTGTCACATCCCTAATTCTGGTATGCACTAGACTAGCCCTTCATGTGTGCATCATGTTTAAATTTTATTTAAGTTGAAATGGGGATTGCTCAAACCCTAGCACCAGATCAAATCAACTAGGTTCAAATAAAAATATTCTCAATGACCCCGAAATGCTCTTCAGAAAAGTTCATTATTTTTGGATTGGTCTAGAACCTCTCCCAAAAATGGTGCACATTTTTCTAGGCCATTCTGGATTTTTGAATTAAATCTTACGGTATTTGCATTTGGGCATTTAATTACTAAATAATATTTAAATGCTGAAATAATCACAAACTTCAATGTTTGCTGTTGGAAATATTCCAAACAGTGACATTGAGCAGTTTCATGATTTTTGGAAATGCCCTGGCATTTTTAATAAAGCCAAACACAATTACAAAAAAATAGAAAACAGACAATAAAAGAGAAGGAGGGAACTTACCTGGCCGCAGCCCACCTGGCAGCCCACCTGGCAGGCCCGGCACTGTGCTGGCCCATGCCAGCCAGCTGCTTTGTCCTCGCCAGGCAGGCACAGAGGTGACGCCGACGAGCGCGAGCTCGCCACGGCGCCACCTGCTTGCCGCCCACGCCCGTGGACACCTGGGCAGGCTTCACATTGCCGCCCCGACCCCGCAGACACCTCACACGCCCCCCTGCCTCTCTCCCTTGCCATTCCCCATCTCACCGAACGCGTCCGTCGCCACCGACAAGCACCACCATGGCCATCGCCTCTCCCTCGCCCCCTCGAGCAGTCCAGAAGCTCCGCCGCATCTTCCTCATCCTCTCCACCGAGCTACACGGCGCCGGAAGCCCTGCATCATCGCCATCTTTGTCATCTTCGCCGCCGGCCGCCGGAGATCCCCTTCGCCGCTGCACTCGCTCCGGTGCTTCCCCGAGCACGCCGAAGCCACCCCTGCATCCGCCGTGAGCCACTGACCATCCTCCCCCTCTCCGTTCTCTCTGCCACTCGCCGTAGTCGCCGCACCAAGCACACCCGCTCGCGTCGCCGCCTGAGCTCGCCGCCGACGTGGCTCCGGCCACGCAACGGCCCCGTCGTCCTGTCCACTGACCTCACCGCATCTCGTAGGGCCCGTAGATGCCTCGCACGCGCCGACTCGTCCGCCGTAGCCTCGATCCCGAGCTCACCCGAGCTCTGGCGACCGCCAAGGTCGTCGTCGGCGACAACTCCGGCCACCCCAGCCTCCGCCACCACCATGGTTGGAAGCGAGCGAGCGTCCGCATCCCGTAGCTGAGCTTCGCGCACCAAACGGTGCTCTGTAGGCGAATCCCGTAGCGCACCACCGCGTCTGGACTCGCCGGCGGCTAAACGCCGGCGACCGCTGACCCGTTGACCGGCGTGGGTTGACCCCACTGCCCGGTTTGACTTCCCCCTCTCTCTCACTGACTTGTGGGCCCCGCCCGACTAAGTACTCTAGTTAGCACTAATTAACTAGTTAGGTTAGTTACTACAATCATGGACTAGTGGGCCCTGCCCAGTTAGTTAGGGCTAACTAACTTAGTTGACTGGGTCACTGACCAGTGGGTCCCACTGGTCAGGTTTGACCTGGACCAGCCCTGTTGGCGCTGCTGACGTCACCCCGAGGCGCCGCTGACGCAATTAATCATTTCTGGAATTAAAATAATCCAGGAAATTCTAGAAAATAGCTTAAACTTCCAAAATTCATAGAAATTCAACCGTAACTCCAAATGAAATAATTTATATATGAAAAATTATCAGAAAAATCCAATCTATCCATCTGTATCATTTTCATGCATGTTAGAGCAACCTAACCTTGCTATTTAGATGAAACAAGTTAATGCACCTTTATGACTTCATAAAATGGGTTTGCATTTGAATCTTTGGTTCAAATGGACTCATTCCAATCTGTTCTAGCTTGTATTAGCCCAAAACACATTCATTTTGCCATGTCATGATCATGCATAATATTGTGCATTGCATTGATTGTATTTCTTCTTTGTTGCCGGTATCTGTCCCCTCTTGATAGACGCGTTTCGACGATGTGATCAATGACACCAATGAAGAACTATACTATCTTCAGAAGTGCCACGCAAGCAAACCCCCTTGTTTATTCTGATACAATCCCACTCTCTCGCTCCTGCTCTCTTTTACTTCATTAGGACAACAATGATTCATCTGTTACTTAATGCGATAGCTGAACCCCTTTATCCTCTGCATGACCTGTCATTGCCACAGTAAATAGATGAAACCCACTAGCATGAGTAGGAGTTGTTTGAGCCCTGATGTGCCTACTCATTCATGCTTGTTTGCCATGCTTGCTACTGCTTAGAGTTGAGTCAGGTCTGATTCATCGGGGATGAATTGGAGGTGTGTGAACATGTCCTACTGTTGAGAGCTAAGTGTGTGAACACGATTTGGTAAAGGTAGCGGTGAGAGGCCATGTAGGAGTACATGGTGGGTTGTCTCATTGCAGCCGTCCTCAGGAACTGAGTTCTGTGTTTGTGATCCATGAACAGTTACTACCACACATTGGGCTCTGGGCACTCCAAGCTCTCTCGACTTATTAATCAACTTGATCTCTGTCCGGGAGTTGCAACTAGTTTCTGGTGTTTGTAGGTAGTGTTAGTAGTCTACCAAGTGGCACCCAGTACAGGTGGGCTTGGGACAGACTTGGCACAGTGGCCCGGTGTACCAAGTGGCACCCGGATGGTGGGCTTGGGAACCCTGCACACATCGTTTGGGGCCGTGAGAGACACCCCGGCCGGATCTCCTTGCGAATGGAACCCGAATAGGCGATAAACCTGTACGAGAGACTTGTGTGGTTAGTCAGGTCATGGCCGACACCCTCGCTGGTCTTCCGCTTGAAGGTTGCCGAGTACATGTCGTGTAAACGGTGGTAAGTGGTGAGAGCGTGTGTGAAGAAGTACACCCCTGCAGGGTTAATATGATCTATTCGAATAGTCGTATCCTCGGTAAAGGACTTCTGGGTTGCCTGTACAGTTCATAGACAAGTGAAAGTGGATACTCTAAAATACGCAAGATAAGCGTGAGTGCTATGGATGGCGTTCTCGTAGGGAGACGGGAGCGGATCCATAGTGGTGTATTGATATGGTGAATATGTGGACTCGTGTGCGCCACCTCAAGAGAGTTACTTGCAGTCGTAGTTCAGGTTAGCCACTGAGTCAAAGCTGGCTTGCTGCAGTTAAACCCCACCATCCCCTTGTTGATACTGATGCATATGTAGTTAGTTCTGATGTAAGTCTTGCTGGGTACATTTGTACTCACGTTGCTTCATTTATGTTTTTGCAGAGAGACTTCAATCTCGCTAGTAGTTCCATGTGGACTTCAACGTTTAGCTTGTTACCTTAGCTACGATCTTGTTCCCTCGGCAGGATCTGGTAGATAGTCAGGCTTCTCAGCGTTTTTTATTTGTAGATGTCTGTACTCAGACATGTTAATCTTCCGCTTGTGCTTGACTTGTGTGCTCTGAATGTTGGGTCATGAGACTCATGTTTGTAATATCTCGCTCCTTGGAGCCTATTGAATAAATGCTTGAGTCGTAGAGTCATGTTGTGATGCCATGTTGTATTTGCACATATCGAGTATATTGTGTGTATGTTATTGAAATGTTTGGTATGTGTGGGATCTGACAACCTAGTTGTCTATCCTTGGTAGCCTCTCTTACCGGGAAATGTCTCCTAGTGCTTCCACTGAGCCTTGGTAGCTTGCTACTGCTCTGGAACACTTAGGATGGCCGGCATGTGTCCTTCTTCGTTCCTGTGTCTGTCCCTTCGGGGAAATGTCACGCGGTGTCTACCGGAGTCCTGTTAGCCTGCTACAGCCCGGTTTACCGGAGTCCTGCTAGCCCAGTTGCTACAGCCCGGATTCACTCGTTGATGACCGACACGTTCATTGCTGGGTCATGTATGCCTGTCCCTGTAAGTTAGTGCCACTTTGGGTTCACGACTAGCCATGTCAGCCCGGGTTCTTTGTCATACGGATGCTAGCGGCACTATCATATACGTGAGCCAAAAGGCGCAAACGGTCCCGGGCCAGGTAAGGTGGCACCCGTGGGAATACCGTGCGTGAGGCCGCAAAGTGATATGATGTGTTACATGCTAGATCGGTGTGACTTAGGATCGGGGTCCTGACACCAGGTGCCAATGGAGCTCTTGGGCATGGAGGATTAAGTGCGAATTTCTTCATATACTTTGGAGTCACATATCTATACTCCCTCCATTCTCTTGCCCATCTCCTTTCAATCTTCTGTATGCGCACCTTGCACTGTTTTTATTTTCTTTTCCGTACTTAGCCTCATCAGGTGTGCAATAATCAGCATAGATGGCCTCAGGTATTTCAAAAGCAGTCATGACCTCAGGTTTCTTTCCTCCTTTCTGCAGTTTCTTACCGTCTGCCATATTTTTCAGATGAGGAATTTGAATAATCGAATTTTCTGAAGAAGTTTGCAACTTTTCTTCAAGGAACGCTGCAAATGAGTTAAGTTGATGAGAACCTAGTGATTCGGCAGCGGACATGAGTACCTGTGAACAGAGTATAATTGCGAGGAATTTGGAGAGGTCATATGCGTTCTCAGAAGGTTTTTCAAAAAAACAAGTTTGAGGAATTTGACCAGATGAGCCTTGAAGAATTTCGCTAAGCGTTCTTTGTCTTAGGTTCTAGAGTTCTATAGATCGAGGATCCACACAATTGAGGAATCTTGAAGAAAAACGATGCTTAGAGAAACGAATCAAGAACAGATGACTAGTGAGGTGTTTTGTGTGTGAGGATTTGAGGAAATAAACACCTTTGAAGATTTTATAGTGAAATTTTGAATCAAAAAAGGGTAGTAAAAGTAACTTTTAATTACCCTTGATGAAGACAGCTACGGCGGCGGCGGAGTGAAGATTTCCGCAGTTGGCGCGAGTACGACGGCGACGAGGTTGAGGCAGTGAAGCTCTTCCTCACCGGCGACGATGGAGTAGCGGCGGCGCTAGGGTTTGAGGAGCTCGAGCGAGAGAGAGAGCGGTCGAGCGGAGTAAAGGAAGTGAGGAAGGGGAGAGGGGGTTTTTATAGTGGTAGTGAAAAACTGTTTACCCGAAGATTTAGGACGAACCTGCCCCTGACCCTTCTCCTTCGCTTGACATGTGTCACCCACGTACTGAGAAGTGGAGATCGTGTTAGATCGTGGGTGAATAGATAAGTCTATCGTGGGATCCGGAACGGATTGAGCGGTAAAACCGAAAATTTGGATAAGATTAATTTTAAAGTTCCGTTCGCAAATTCTTTAGCTGTCAAGGACACAGTGAAGATTTTGAACGAGTTTCAAATTGAAAGCACATGAAGAATTTGTGAATAGATTGGGTTGAGTATAGCATAGAGGGGTAAGGGTCCGATCACATTCACTTAGTAGAAGAAGCAACTTGAAGAAATAGCCATAAGTGAATGCTGTAGAGGACATAAACTCATATATATATATATATATATATATATATATATATATATAGCCAATGAAGAAAAAGGACGGAAACAATGAAGATTTTGCAAAATTGAAGAATTTGAAAAACTGAAGAATTTCAAAAATGAAGATTTTCAACTTTGGTGGTGGCGTGACCCACCGTATAAGAATGATGATTTCAGACACCACGTACAATTGTCGTAGGGCTCTGAGAATCAAATTCTTCATTAATTTCTTCACACTTAGAGTGTTATTCTTCATTGATTGAAGAAAAACATTTCTTCATGTGTTGCACATCTAAGTCATCAATTTTGCATAAGTGTCAGGATGTGTGTCCTTTTCAGAGAACATTCGAAGATTCTAAGATATTTAGCTCACACCGCAACTTGCTAAATCTCTTCTCATCCAAGGGCTTTGTGAAGATATCGGCTAGCTGTTCTTCAGTCTTCACGTGCTCGATGGAGATGTCGCCCTTCAACACATGATCACGAAGAAAATGATGACGAATCTGAATGTGCTTTGTCTTCGAGTGATGAACTGGGTTGTGAGAAATCTTGATGGCACTCTCATTATCACAAAGGAGAGGCACATTCTTCACGTTGACGCCATAGTCCTTGAGGGTTTGCTTCATCCATAGCAATTGAGCACAAGAAGAACCAGCAGCAATGTATTCAGCTTCAGCAGTAGATAGTGATACGCAGTTCTGTTTCTTCGAGGACCAACAGACCAAAGACCGTCCGAGGAAATGGCAAGTACCAGATGTTCACTTGCGGTCCACACGATCACCAGCATAGTCAGAGTCAGAATATCCAATGAGATCAAAAGTTGAGCCCTTGGGGTACCATAATCCTAGTGTTGGTGTGTGAGCTAGATATCGAAGAATATGCTTCACAGCCTTATGGTGTGATTCCTTCGGTGTAGCTTGAAATCGGGCACACATGCAAACACTAAGCATTATATCTGGCCTAGATGCACATAAGTACAATAAAGAGCCAATCATGGAGCGGTATACCTTGTGATCAAAGTCAATACCATTTTCATCAGTGCATAGATGGCCATTTGTGGGCATAGGAATTTTGACGCCTTTGCAATCTTGCATGCCGAATTTCCTCGGAACATCCTTGAGGTATTTCTCCTGAGATATGAATATGCCATTGTGCTGTTGACGAATTTGAAGACCTAAAAACAATTTCAACTCTCCCATCATAGACATTTGATATTCTTCACTCATCATATAGGCAAATTCATCACTATAACGTTGGTCAGTACAGCCAAAGATAATATCATCAATGTATATTTGGCACACAAACAGTTCACCATCATAAGATTTAGTAAAGAGAGTAGGATCGAGTGAACCGGGTGTGAAGCCATTCCTCACGAAGAATTCCTTCAAAGTATCATACCACGCCCGAGGGGCCTGCTTGAGGCCATATAGGGCCTTGTTGAGTCTGAAGACTTTGTCAGGATTCTTTGGATCTTCAAAACCTGGGGGTTGAGCAACATATACTTGTTCCTCAAGCTTACCATTGAGGAATGCACTTTTCACATCCATTTGATATAAAGTGATTTTATGATGGTTAGCGTAAGCAAGTAATATGCGAATAGCCTCAAGTCTAGCAATAGGTGCAAAAGTTTCATCGAAATCAATTCCTTCAACCTGTGTGTAGCCTTGAGCTACAAGTCGTGCCTTATTCCTCACCACAAGGCCATTTTCATCTTTCTTGTTGCGGTAGATCCACTTTGTGTCGATGATATTATGCTTGCGAGGATCTGGACGTTTGACTAGTTCCCAGACATTGTTGAGCTCGAACTGATGTAATTCTTCTTGCATGGCCTGAATCCACTCAGGCTCCAGAAATGCTTCATCTACCTTAGTGGGCTCTGTAATAGAGACAAAATCATAGTGCCCACAAAAGTTAGATAAATGTGAAGCTTTTGAGCGTGTGAGAGGACCTGGCGCTCGAATGTCATCGATGATCTTTTCCACTTGCACTTCTTTTGCAATGCGAGGATGAGCTGGTTGTCGTTGAGGAATTTGATCAGCATTTTCTTCAGCACCATTTTCTTCAGCATTTTCATCAGGTGCACCAGCTCGATTTTCTTCACGTTCTGGGATGAATTCTTCAACAGATTCTTCGGTAGGAATAACATCCTCAGTAGCCTTGAACTTGATAGAATCCTCACGTGCTGGTTCATCTATCACAGAAGGTAGGTGCTCTCTTTGCGAGCCATTAGTTTCATCAAACCGCACATCTACAGTTTCAACAACCTTGTCAAGAACGTTGTTGAAGACTCTGTAGGTGTGCGAGTCCTTTTCGTAACCAAGCATAAAACCTTCATGTGCTTTCGGTGCAAATTTAGCATTGTGATGAGGATCTCTAATCCAACATTTAGCACCGAATACTTTGAAATAACTCACATTGGGTTTCTTGTCAGTGAGGAGTTCATAGGCAGTCTTCTTGAAGAATTTGTGAAGATATACCCGATTGATGATGTGGCACGCAGTATCAATTGCATCAATCCAAAAACGACGAGGCGTTTTGTATTCATCAAGCATAGTGCAAGCCATTTCAGCGAGGGTTCTATTCTTGCGCTCCACGACGCCATTCTGCTGAGGAGTATAAGGAGAAGATAACTCATGAGTAATACCAAGTTCATCAAGATAGCCATCAAGACAGGAATTCTTGAACTTGGTTCCATTGTCAGTTCTGATGTGCTTGATCTTCACACCAAAGTTGGTTGAAGCCCTCGAGGAAAATCGTTTGAAGATTTCCTGACTTTTGCCTTTGTCAACGAAGATGATAAGCTTCAAATGTGACGGTGATAAAGGAGCATCCATCAATAGACTCTTGTCACCCGTCATGTGATTTGTACATCCACTATCTAGAACCCACTCGTTGGCTTTGGGCTGATCATCCTCAGATGAATTAGTGCAACTTACGATCTCATATACTTCATTAGTGAAGAATATGATATCAAGTTCATAAGATGAATTTCATCAAGCAGTAAAACAGATATTTCAGTACGAGGACGTGTGAAATGAAAGTTCATTTCATCATGATTCGCCTGCGTCCTTTCAGGCATTTTTTTCAGGCCTCCAGCAAATTCTTCAGACGTTAAGGCACGTCTGGAGACCTGACCCTGCATAAGAGATTAGTTCTTTTTCTTCACCACCCACATCTGAAGGGGTGGCAAAGAGTTCATCACTCTGCGAGCACCATATGAGAATGGTGGCATAAGCCAATCCATTTTGTTTCACATAAGAGGGGTTAGGGTAAGCATATGAATAAGTAGAGAAATTCTTCGAGGACTTATGAACATAATGATTTGAAGAATAATGCGCATATTCATAGCCCTTAGCTCTACCCTGCGAAACAGAAGGGTTAGCACGATGATGATCATATGAGGACTTTGATCCATTTGAGGAATTTGATCCATGTGAAGAATTAGGTCCATATGAAGAATTGGATCTGGGGTTCCTGTTCTTCACAGGTGGTGTCATGAGGACATTCACCTGAAGACTTTCAACATAACTTTTGGGAACCTAGATTTTCTTCATAGGAGAACCGTTCCTGCAGTTAGTGCCAACATATCTAGCAAATACTTCACCATTCTAATTTTTGAACAGTTTATAGTTGGAGTCAAATGACTCATCAGAAGAATGAGGAGATTCACATGTGAAGCCAGATAAGTTAGATGGATCAACTGGAGGTCCCTTTGCAGCAACCCATGAGGTTTTGGGGTACTGCTCAGGCTTCCAATATGTTCCATCAGCGTTGAGTTTCCTCTCAAAGGCAATACCCTCTTTCCTAGGGTTTCTGTTGAGGATCTGCTTTTTGAGCACATCATAAAGAATCTGATGCCCTTTGAGGCTTTTGTACATGCCTGTCATGTACAATTCCTTCAGCCCTGCATCGTTAGTGATACTAGCAATGTCCTCAGATGAGGAATTAGTGATAGCAGAGGCAGGTGCAGAATCTGTAACAGTTGAAGCATTTGAACATTCAGGTGAAGAATTAGCAGATTCACGTTCAATGCACTTTAAGCATGGAGGAACAAATTCTTCCTGAGAAGCGCTGATTTGTTGAGCAAGCAATGAATCGCGCTCCTTCTGAAGATCTTCATAACTCACTCTTAGCTTCTCAAGATCTTGCTTCCTTTGAAGAAATTCATAGGAAAGCTTCTCGTGATCTGATAAGAGAGTTTTACGATGACTTTGAAGGTTGTCAAACTTAGACTGAAGTTTCTAAAGATTTTTAGTTAAGTCTTTAGTGCGGTCCATTTCATCACCCAACATATCATCACTTTTGTCTAGCATGATTTGAAGTTTTTCGATAGCCTTTTGTTGTTTCACAGCAATCTTAGCAAGTTTAGAGTAACTAGGCTTAAGATTTTTCATCAGATTCATCCTCACTAGATTCAGAGGAGGGGTATTTTGTTACCTTGGCACCCTTTGCCATGAAGCAATAGGTGGGAGCGTAGTCATCATTGTCTCCATCAGCGTTGTTGGTGTTGCCATTTTCTTCAGAGTTGAAGATAGACTTGTTGACAAATGCGGTAGCAAGAGCTAAACTTGCCACACCTGACTCAGACTCCTCAGATGCCTCCTCTTCCTCATGTTCCTCAGATTCAGCTTCAGAGTCCATTTCCTTGCCAATGAATGCCCGAGCCTTCTTGGAGCTGCTCTTCTTGTGAGATGAAGACTTTGAGGATTTTGATGATGAAGACTTTGAAGATTTCTTCTTCTTGGCATCATCAGAACTGTAGTCCTTGTATTTCTTCTTCTTTAATTCCTTGTCCCAGTGAAGACAATCTTGAATGTAGTGACCAGGTTTCTTGCATTTGTGGCAAAGTCTTCTCTTATAGTCACTTGATGAGGAATCACTGCTTCTTGAGGATTTTTCAAAGCGACCACGTCTTGAGAACTTCTGGAACTTCTTCACGAGTAGTGCTAGCTCCTGGCTCAATTCTTCAGGATCACCAAGGCTACTACCAGAATCTTCACATTCAGATTCAGACACAGCCTTGGCCTTCAGGGCACATGTTTTGCCATAGCTTGAACCATAGAGATCTCTCTTTTCAGCAAGCTGGAACTCATGAGTATTTAGCATCTCGAGGATATCAGCAGGATCAAGTGACTTGTAATCAGCATGTTCTTGTATCATCAGTGCCGGAGTATCAAATGAAGAATCTAGCAATCTCAGCAATTTCTTCACCACCTCATGGTCGGTGATGTCAGTGGCGCCAAGCGCTTGAAGCTCATTTGAGATGTCAGTGAGGCGATCGAAGGTTTGCTGAACATTTTCATTGTCGAGTCTTTTGAAGCGGTTGAACAGATTGCGAAAAACGTCAACACGAGAGGCGCATTGAGTTGAGACTCCTTCGTTTACTTTGAAGAGCCTATCCCAGATAAGCTTAGCAGTTTCCAAAGCACTCACTCTTCCATACTACCCTTTACTCAGATGACCACATATGACATTCTTCGCTTGAGAATCGAGTTGCTTGAATCTCTTCACATCAGCAGCATTCAGAGAAGGTGTGACTGAGGGAACACCATTTTCCACAACGTACCAGAGATCGTTGTCAATTGCTTCAAGATGCATTCGCATCTTATTCTTCCAGTAGGGGTAGTCCGTGCCATCGAAGGTAGGACACCCAGCGGAGACCTTGATCATACCTGCGGTCGACATAACTAGAACTCCAGGTGGTTAAACCAAAATCACACAGAACAAGGGAGTACCTTGCTCTGATACCAATTGAAAGTGCGTTATATTGACTAGAGGGGGGTGAATAGGCGATTTTTATGAATTCTTCACTGAGGAATTTGCCGGTGAGGAAATTCCTTAGCGAAGAACTACTAGCAGCGGAATAAGTACTCAGAAGTAAGCATAACAGGATACAGACATAGTCATCATGATGAAATGAAGACAAGCACATAGTACAGGAAGCATAAACACAGGATAACACAAGATAAAGACAAACAGACTGAAGAAATTGAACTGGGGAAATTGAGAAAGTCTTCAGTCAAAGTCTTCAAACACAGATATGAACAATCACTCAACACAGTAATGAGGAAATGAAAGAGTTGAGGAATTAGAACCAGTAAGGTTGGTGAAGACAATGATTTGGTAGACCAGTTCCAACTGCTGTCTCAGTTGTACGTCTGGTTGGAGCGGCTGAGTATTTAAACTCGAGGACACACAGTCCTGGACACCCAGTCGCTGAGCACGCAGCTCAGGACACCAAGTCCTCACCGTATTCTCCTTGAACTAAGGTCACACAGACCTCGTCCAATCACTCGTGGTAAGTCTTCAGGCGACTTCCAAACCTTCACAGACTCGGTCACTCGATGATCCACAATTCCTCTTGGATGCTCTAGACCATGACGCCTAACCATCTAGAAGAAGCACAGTCTTCAAAGGTACAAGCGTCGGATCCACGCAGGATCAATCTCTTCAGTGATGCTCAATCACTTTGGGTTTGTAGGTGTTTGGGTTTGGGGTTTTTCCTCACTCAATGATTTTCGCTCAAAGTCCTCGGAGGATGGGTTGCTCTCAAATGACAAGTGTCAGTTTCTCTCGGAGCAGCCAACCAGCTAGTGGTTGTAGGGGGCTGCTATTTATAGCCTAGGGAGCAGCCCGACATGATAAGACATAAATGCCCTTGTCTGATATGCCCGTTAGGTGGATAAGATATTTTGGGACAGCTGGCGCGCAGCACAGCAACGGTCGGAAATTTGACTAGGCTATCATGATCCTTACTGTGTAGGCAATCCGCACTGGCGAATTCCTAACTCCTCAATCAGAACAAATTCCTCAGCGACCAGAAGAACTTCGTCTCTGTCACTGAAGAAATTGACTGAACTGTTTGAGATTTCCAAAGGCTTCACTCGAAGGGTTTGGTAGGTGTAGGATTTTGAGTTGAGCATCACTTGGAAATTTTTCCTTAGTATTTCCTCGACCCCCTTTAACAGTACGGTGTTTCCTATGACTCAAGAAAGAGAAAAACAAAACTATGAAAACGAAAGTCTTCAAGCTTCATATTCCTCGCATGAATATCAAGTCTTCACAGTTACACCAATTTCTTCACTTTCAAAGTCTTCATGAAAGTCTTCAGAAATATCAAAATCTTCAGTCGAAGATATTCATTTTTAGGGTTCGACTTTCCCTGTAAATATCAAACTCCTCATAGACTTATAGACCTGTGTACACTCACAAACACATTAGTCCCTTAACCTGTAACTCTTCAATACACCAAAATCACTAAGGGGCACTAGATGCACTTACACCCTTCGAACACGCCGTCATGAACTTGGTACAGGGACTTGGTTTCGCCAGCGGATGACTCGCCGTCGGAATAAGCGACCGTCTCACCTTCAGACACCGGTTTAGATCTGATCCTGTGGAAACATCCTATGAACGCACGCTTCATGGCGGGCTGAATCCGGGCGGGGCTTGCACGCTGAGCCGTCTCGACGAGGTCGGTGCAGATGTCCGGCTCAGGCCCGGTTCGCCGGTCTTGCCAATGAAAACGTGAATTCCGCTAAAGGCGACCCGGTACCCGTACTCAATTGAGCCAGCCTCGGGGCCCCATCCTGCGTCGTCGATGTAGAGCTTGCCGTGACGACTCTTGGTCATCCGGCCAACCGCGTACCCTTTGAGTCCTTCAAAGTTGCCCTTCAAGAACTCAAAACCATCGTGCGATAGCCCCACGATGGGCGCCAACTATCATGGAAATATCACGTCAGATGTCCTCGTGAAAGGACTTGGTCGTGGAGCCATCGCGACGGGTTAGCTTAAAGGGGTTAAACCGAACAAAGGACACAAGGGTTTTTATAATAGTTCGGCCCCTTCGATGAATGTAAAGGCCTACATCTATTTGTGATGGGATTATTGGGGTCTCGATAACCAGGGAGCTAAACATGTTATGCCTGGCTCTCGAGTTGTTGTTTCTTGTCCCTGAACCTCCGCCGGGTCGTCCCCTTATATACACGAGTTGATGCCAGGCCGGTTTACAGAGTTCTGAGGCCGGCTCATACAAGTGTCCGGCTCGGTCTCTCCTTTCCTATCTTACAATACAAGTTATATGATTATGGCGGTTTACCAATATGGACCCTAATCCGCCTTCGGGCTCCGGGCCTCTAAGTTTTATAGTAAAACGCCATCTTCTGGGTCTTCGTGGGCTTCAATATAGTTGAGGGTGAACCGGCCCCTCCTGGGCAGTTTACACTCAGTAGTTATATCCCCAACACTCCCCACTCCACCCCACAGCCTCCTCGAAACCCGACACCTCCAAACTCTAGGCCTCGAACTCACCGTTCGGCCGCCTCGCAGCCATGGGCCTGTGGAACTACGGCCGCAAGGGGAAGCACGACCGCGAGGCCGGCTCCTCCTCGGGCCGCCGCCATGGCTCCGTGAAGAAGGAGGAGCCCGCTTCACCGCCGCGCTCCTCCAATCGAGCCCCTGCACCGACCCCCTTCACCATCATCCCTAGGCCCGCCGGCGAGCGCGACCGGCAGTACCTCAGCGCCGACGTGTGCCGGCGCTACTGGGAGACGAGGACATCGGTCCCGTGGAGCGACGTCCATCTCCCCAACAACTGGCACCTCAGCATCGACCGGGTCCCGATCCGGCCCGCCGGTGCCGATGAGCGGCCATGCGCGCCGCGATGAGATCGAGCGCCGCCGCCTCCTCCCCGACGACCTGTACTACGACGACAGGTACGCCCCCGATTCCGTACTCTGGGACACGTGGCTCCAGGACAAGCACGACACGCGTTGCGCGTCCTACTTCCCGGCACGGTGTCCGGGCCGCGGCGGCCACGTCGAGAGGTGCGCGGGCATACGCGGGTGCGCGGCCTCACGCCCACGCCGTCGCCTTCCCCGCCTCTGTCACCACCTCCACCTCCTCGCATGACAGCTGAGGAGGAGGCCCGGCTCATGCAGCATGTCATGGAGGACTCCATGAACACGCACGACGAGCGTCAATGGGACGGCTTGGAGGAGGCGCTGGCACTCTCTGCCGCCGGCGACGTCGCCTTCCCCGAGCTGGAGATGGTGACCGTCAAGGAGGAGGAGAGGAGGGAGGAGGTGCTAGGGGAGGAGCCCGTCGCCGCGTTTCACCCGGGCCTGGTAGGCCAGCGGTGGAGCTGGTCGTGCACGGCTCCGGACATGGCCGACGCCGTGGGGGGCGTGAACTGGTTGTCGTGGTTCTAAGCCTGACAGTAGAGTGGGGGGTAGGTATGGAGAGGCAAGGTCCTAGCTATGGAGAGGTTGTAAGCACAAAGGATGTACGAGTTCAGGCCCTTCTCGGAAGAAGTAACAGCCCTACGTCTCGGAGCCCGGAGGCGGTCGAGTGGATTATGAATGTATGAATTACAAGGTGCCGAACCCTTCTGCCTGTGGAGGGGGGTGGCTTATATAGAGTGCGCCAGGACCCCAGCCAGCCCACGTAGGAGAGGGTTTAAGATGAGTTAAGTCTGGGGCGTTACTGGTAACGCCCCACATAAAGGCCTTTACTATCATAAAGTTTACTTGATTACAGGCCGTTGCAGTGCAGAGTGCCTCTTGACCTCCTGGTGGTCGAGTGAGTCTTCGTGGTCGAGTCCTTCAGGCCAGTCGAGTGAATCCTCGTTGGTCGACTGGAAGGCGACCTCTTCTAAGGATGTCCTGGGGTAAGTTACTTGGATCAGGTCCATGACCCTACCCTAGGTACATAACCCCATCATTAGCCCCCGAATGGATTGAGGCTTCGAGTGAAGAAGGAGTTGATGTCGTTTCCGATTAATCTTTGTGCTCCGGTTGTGCGCTGTTCTGGACCAAAGAATCCTTTTGTCGACAGGAAACAACTTGCCTTCAGTCGACTTGATCCATTCTGTTTTTGCGTCGAGTGATCTTTCAGGCTTCGACGATCTCCGAGCGACGGATCGCCGGAAACACCGCGCCTGACAGACTGATTTGTTGCTCGCGGATTCCGCGGGATGCGAAATTTTGGGGCGCGCGCGAAGCGGGGCGGACCGCGGCGTTCGGATGGGACGGGTCATGGACGCCTCGATCTCCGTGCCGCCTTTTTCGCCACGTATCCCGTCTGCATAACTGTTCCAGATATGATTAGATCGACCGGGCCCACCTGTCATCCACTCGGAAGGGACCTTATAAATGTGCCCGGCGAGGATTTCTGTGCTGCGCCTTAGCATTCTCCCCCTCTCTCTGCTTCCTTCCTCCCTGCTCAGCGTGCTCGCTCTCGCCCCCGCACCACTTCCCTTCGCGCATCTCGCCGGCGACCATGGCCAAGGAGAAGACGGCGGCGCTGGAGCGTGCAAAGAAGGCGTCGGCGTCGGAGAAGGCGAAGGGGAGATCCACCAGCCGCGGAGGGTCCTCGTCCAGATCCCGCCTGCCGAAAGGCTGGGTCCAAGGAGACTGGATCCAGTCGACCATCACTGAGAATGACATTCTCGACATGGCCAACGAGGGCTTGATCCCCCACGGAGCTGCGAGGCTTCCGGGGAAGGAGTGGCAGCCCCAGCCAGAAGAGGGTGAGTGTGTGCTTTTGGCCACCCATGTTGATCGCGGGTTTTCCTTGCCGCCGAGTGTTTTCTTTCGTGGCTTTTTGAACTTCTTAGGAGCGCAGCTCCACCACTTTACCCCAAACTCCATTGCCTATCTTGCTGCGTTCGTGTCCATGTGTGAGGGTTTCTTGGGCTGTCGACCGCACTGGGGTTTGTTCAAACATATATTCACGTGTCGATCTCAGACCGTGAAGAAGGCGAGCCCAGGTGATGAGAGAACCCGAGTCGTCCAAATGTGCGGAGGCCTGGGGATTCAGGTGAGGAATAAGAGCACCTTCCCGCCCATGACCTTTCCCGAGTCCGTCAGAGGCTGGCAGTCGACTTGGTTCTACTGCCAGGTCCAGTCGACGCCAGGGCAGTCGAGTGGACTCCCTCCGTTCACCATGGACCGAGTGAGCAAGCCTTCCCCTCTGAAGCTGATTCCGGAGGAGAAAGCTGACGTGAAGATGTTGATGGAGCGCGTGGTGTAGTTGGTTCGGGAGGGAGTGACGGGCATGGACCTCCTGGAGGTTTTCCTCAGGCGTCGCATCCAGCCTCTCCAGTTCCGGAGCCACTGCATGTGGTTGTACTGTGGGACCGAAGACGAGACTAGAGTCCATCCAGAAGCAGTCGACGATGTCACTCTGGAAAGATGGATGGTAGCCGTCACCGGAAACAAGGACAACCCACGCGGAGCCAGAAGGATTCCTCCACTCGACCACAACAGCGATCCAAATAAGGTACACTTGCCCTGCTCTCCGCTGCATTCTTGTCGCATTCATCTCTGTTTACTCTGCCGACTGGTCGACTGATCATTGTCTTGATATCTGCTAGGCCCTCACCGAGCTGTACTCGATGCCCAATGGGGCACAAACTCCGACTGAGGAGGGTGAGGCGAGTGGGGGCGAGAGCCAGGACGAGGAGGAATGGGACTCGGACGTTGCAGGGGACGACGACGACGATGATGATGACGACGGCGATGACGATGACGCCGAAGACGAGGAGGAAGAGGAGGAGGTCGTGCCACCGCGCTCGGAAAGGCGGTCGAAGCTCGTCCACGACCCTTCGACTGAACGTGGCAAGGGGGTTGCGACGCAGTCGACCAAGCGCCCTAGGACCACTTCTCCAGCGCCGACTGAAAAGGCGCCGAAGCAGCCTAGGGGGGCTCCGCCAAAGCCGACCAAGCTCCTGCCGAAGATGAAGGTGTCCATCCCCACCATATCAGGGTAATTGTACTGCTCATATTTTGTTATTCTGTGCGAACTTTATCTCTGGTCGACGCTGAAGTTAGTCGACTGATCCTTTGGAGTTGCAGTGCTGCTACTTCTGAGACCTCGGCCCGGGCTGATGACCACGAGATGGAGGATGCAGCAACTTCGAATCCAGGTACTGTGTTCTTAACACCGTTCTTAGTCGACTGACACGCGATCTCTGATCCTGATCCTTCTCCGCAGCTCCACCCAACACTGTTATCAATCTCCCTGACGACGATGAGGATGAAGAAACACTGACACGCAGGAGGAGTCGGAAAGCGTCCGCCAGTAAGGTACCTCAGGATGTGACGGCGCCTGAGATTCTGACTGTGGAGGAAGGGAACACCACTCGACACACGGTGTCCTTCGCAAATCCACTGACGAGTGCTCAGCAGCCCTCCCTCTTTACGACGCACCACGTCCCAGAGGACCAAGCTGGCGCAGCGAAGGAGGCAATACGCCAGGCGGGACTCATGATGGAGCAGCTGAAGACCATCCGGGACGCGAGCCAGGCAGCTTATGACGCCAGTTCTGCCCTCCAAAGCAATGTCCAGGTCAGTCGACCGCTGTTTGTTCTGTTGGATATGCTACCAAAAACTTTTCTCTTCCGGAATTTATATTAGTCACCCACTGGGTGTGTCGAATAAACTCCGTGTTAGCGGGGGCACGCTGAGTGCACCCGCTGGGTGTAGTCCCCAAGGCTAAGGCCGACTGCTGGCAGTCGGCCTTAGGCTTTATGATGTCAATCTTTCTGTCAGTCGACTGGTCGACTGGACTTCACAAACCGGTGGGGGCACGCTGAGTGCACCCACTGGGTGTAGTCCCCAAGGCTAAGGTCGACTGCTGGCAGTCGGCTTTAGGCTTTATGACGTCAATTTTTCTTTCAGTCGACTATGTCGACTGGATTTCACAAACCGGTGGGGGCACGCTGAGTGCACCCACTGGGTGTAGTCCCCGAGACTGTGGTCGACTGCTTGCAGTTGATCACAGTCTTAGAGAATGCATCTCTCTCTTTTTTTTTTTTGAGGTCGACTGGTCGACTTTGTCTTCAACAGGATTAGTGGGGGCACGCTGAGTGCACCCACTGGGTGTAGTCCCCGAGACTACGGTCGAATGCTTGTATTTGGCTGTAGTCCTAGAAACGTGTGTTTATCCCCTTTTTCACTCGGAAGTGAATTATATTTGACATTTAGTCGATTGGTTCTTCACAGAACTCCTGTGATCTTGTGGCTCGCTACTCAGAGCTGGAACAAAAACATACTCAAGTCGAGCTGAGCTTGAAGCTGGTTCAGGAGAAGCTGACAAAGGCAAAGGAGGAGACCGAAGGTATGTTTGGTGAGACCCTGACGACTGCTTTTCCCCTTGCTTGTTTCAGCATCTGATCTTGCTGTAACTTGCAGGTAAGGTAAGGGAGGCCCAGCAGAAGAAAGACCTTGAGCTAGCTGAGAAGATCAAGCTTGCTGACGAGAAGTTAGCTTCAGTTACCAAGCTCGAACAAGACAATACCAATCTGAAAGCTGCTCTTGGGATTGCCAACAAGGAGGTCAGTCGACTGAAAACTGACAAAGCTGCCCTGACCGACCAAGTCAGCAAATTGACTGAGAAGAAAACTGAACTGGAGGCCTTCCTGAGTGGCCTTGCCAAAAAGTTGTTCCTTATGCTTGAAGGTAGACCACCATGTTTGGCAAATATTTCCAATTGTGGCTTTTTCCATTCGACTATCTCCTTGACTTAGTGATCACCCTTGCAGAATTTTGTCAAAACTTTGAAGAAGAAACCAGCCGACTGGAGCCAAACCTTGACCCCGTCAATTCTCCGGTGAACGACGAAGTTGCCATGGATGTTTTCCGACTGGAGTCTCGTGTTGCAGCTGTCGTGGACTATCTCGCAAGGCTGAAGGCCGCCACATCTCGCATCGACTCGACGCTCTGGCCTGAGGAGATACTTCAGAATGACCTTGAGTCGCTGATGGCCCGCTTGAACACGATCCCTGGTCGAGTGCAGGAGTGGAAGAAGTCCTCGGCTCGGTGTGGTGCAGATGTCGCTCTGTGGCTGGCCCGAGTCCACTGCAAAGATGCGCGAGAAGAGAAGCTGGCGGCCCTTCGGGTGGCCAATACCAAGAAGCACGACTTCAGATCCTTTATGGAAACTTTCCTTGCAGCTGCCACTCGGATCGCCGACGGGATTGACCTTGATGAATTTGTTGCACCTTCCAGCCCTCCACAGGAGGGGTAAAAAACTTCTTCTGGCTCGACGTTTTAAATTTGCCTCGGTATGCCGAGTGAAATTGTAACCGACAAACCTTAACAGGCTTGACGCCTGAGCACTTTCGGTTCCTTTAGATGTCGATTCAAACTTGGATTTGGTGCTTGAATACGATATCCTTCGGCTCGGAATGTCTTTTGCAGGTTCAAAGCAAGGTGCCTGTGCTGCAATCGACTTATTCTTTAGTCCACTTAGACGAGCACTGGGCTGCAGCTAAGCCCCCGAGTGAGAGGGTTGCTCTTCACTCGGTAGGATTTTTGTAACTTAGGCGAGCACAGGGCTGCAGCTAAGCCCCCGAGTGAGAGGGTTGCTCTTCACTCGGTAGGATTTTTGTAACTTAGGCGAGCACAGGGCTGCAGCTAAGCGCCCGAGTGAGAGGGTTGCTCTTCACTCGGTAGGATTTTCACAACTTAGGCGAGTGCTTGGACTGCAGCTAAGCCCCCGAGTGAGAGGGTTGCTCTCCACTCGGTAGGATTTTCACAACTTAGGCGAGTGCTTGGACTGCAGCTAAGCCCCCGAGTGAGAGGGTTGCTCTTCACTCGGTA
>NC_041387.1:80322754-80323872 GCF_002162155.2 Triticum dicoccoides | reverse complement strand
GCTGCAGCTAAGCCTCCGAGTGTAAGGCTGGCTTACCACTCGGTAGGATTCTGATAACTTAGGCGAGCACGAGGCTGCAGCTAAGCCTCCGAGTGAGAGGATTGCTCTTCACTCGGTAGGATTTTCACAACTTAGGCGAGTGCTTGGACTGCAGCTAAGCCCCCGAGTGAGAGGGTTGCTCTTCACTCGGTAGGATTTTTATAACTTAGGCGAGCACAGGGCTGCAGCTAAGCCCCCGAGTGGGAGGGTTGCTCTTCACTCGGTAGGATTTTTATAACTTAGGCGAGCACTGGGCCGCAGCTAAGCCTCCGAGTGGAAGTCAGGCTTACCACTCGGTAGGATTTTTATAACTTAGGCGAGCACAGGGCTGCAGCTAAGCCCCCGAGTGGGAGGGTTGCTCTTCACTCGGTAGGATTTTTTACAACTTAGGCGAGCACAGGGCTGCAGCTAAGCCTCCGAGTGAAAGTCTGGCTTACCACTCGGTAGGATTTTTATAACTTAGGCGAAACGGATTCGCAGCTAAGCCTCCGAGTGGGAGTCTGGCTCACCACTCGGTAGGATTTTTACAAACTTAGGCGAAACGGATTCGCGGCTAAGTCACCCACTGAGGGGGAATTTTATTGTGGACAAAAATAAAAAGTGACAGAAATTATGGAGGAACTATGACACTATTATTTTGAGGTCCATGAGCTACAGAAGTACTTTATTGCAACTCATCCGAGTGATAAAACTTAAGTGTAAAATGGGCGGAGTAGCTCCGCGTTCCAAGCTCGGGGCTCGTCGATATTATGCTCGACGTTGTAAAGACGGTACGCCCCGTTGTGGAGAACCTTGGTGACGATGAAGGGGCCTTCCCAAGAAGGAGCAAGCTTGTGTGGTTTGTGCTGATCCACTCGGAGAACCAAATCCCCTTCCTGGAAGGCTCGACCTCTCACATTTCGGGCGTGGAAACGGCGCAGATCTTGTTGGTAGATGGTCGACCGGATCAGAGCCATCTCCCTTTCTTCCTCTAAAAGGTCGACTGCGTCCTGCCGCGCTTGTTCAGCTTCTGCTTCGTTGTAGATTTCAACTCGAGGAGCATTGTGGAGAAGATCACTCGGCAAGACTGCTTCAGCTCC
>NC_041387.1:80313684-80322725 GCF_002162155.2 Triticum dicoccoides | reverse complement strand
TAACTTAGGCGAAACGGATTCGCAGCTAAGCCTCCGAGTGGGAGTCTGGCTCACCACTCGGTAGGATTTTGATAACTTAGGCGAAACGGATTCGCGGCTAAGCCTCCGAGTGGGAGTCTGGCTCACCACTCGGTAGGATTTTTACAAACTTAGGCGAAACGGATTCGCAGCTAAGTCACCCACTGAGGGGAATTTCATTGGACAAAAAATAAAAAGTGACAGATATTATGGAGGAACTATGACACTTATTATTTTGAGGTCCATGAACTACAGAAGTACTTTATTGCAACTCATCCGAGTGATAAAGCTTAAGTGTAAAACGGGCGGAGTAGCTCCGCGTTCCAAGCTCGGGGCTCGTCGATATTATGCTCGACGTTGTAAAGACGGTACGCCCCGTTGTGGAGAACCTTGGTGACGATGAAGGGGCCTTCCCAAGAAGGAGCAAGCTTGTGTGGCTTGTGCTGATCCACTCGGAGAACCAAATCCCCTTCCTGGAAGGCTCGACCTCTCACATTTCGGGCGTGGAAACGCCGCAGATCTTGTTGGTAGATGGTCGACCGGATCAGAGCCATCTCCCTTTCTTCCTCTAAAAGGTCGACTGCGTCCTGCTGCGCTTGTTCAGCTTCTGCTTCGTTGTAGATTTCAACTCGAGGAGCATTGTGGAGAAGATCACTCGGCAAGACTGCTTCAGCTCCATAGACCAAGAAGAATGGAGTTCTTCCGGTCGACCGATTAGGCGTGGTCCGCAGTCCCCAGAGTACAGATGGAAGTTCGTCGACCCAAGCTCCAGCCGCGTGTTTGAGATCACGCATCAGTCGAGGCTTCAGCCCCTTGAGAATCAGTCCATTAGCTCGCTCTGCTTGTCCATTCGACTGCGGATGGGCGACTGATGCGTAGTCGACCCGTGTGCCCTGGGAGTCGCAGAAAGCTCTGAATTCCTCTGAGTCAAAGTTCGACCCATTATCCGTAATGATGCTGTGCGGGACTCCATATCTGAATATTAGTTCCCTGATGAAGCTAACAGCAGTACCGGTGTCAAGGCTCTTGATTGGTTTAGCCTCGATCCACTTGGTGAACTTGTCGACTGCCACCAGTACATGCGTGAAGCCACTTCGTCCTGTTCTCAAAGGACCGATCATGTCCAGCCCCCAAACTGCAAAAGGCCAGACGAGTGGGATGGTCTTCAAAGCTGACGCAGGCTTGTGCGACATATTCGAGTAGAACTGACATCCCTCGCACTTATCTACTATCTCTTTTGCCATCTCATTCGCCTTAGGCCAGTAAAATCCGGCTCGGTATGCTTTGGCCACGATGGTCCGAGAGGACGCATGATGACCACAGGTCCCCGAGTGAATATCATTGAGGATGAGTCGACCTTCTTCTGGTGTTATGCACTTCTGACCGACTCCAGTCGCGCTTTCTCTGTATAATTGTCCTTTGATTACGGTAAAGGCCTTAGATCGACGGACGATCTGCCGAGCCTCTTCCTCATCCTCCGGAAGCTCTTTCCTCAAGATATATGCGACATACGGAATCGTCCAGTCGGGAATGACCACCAAAACCTCCATGATCAAGTCGACCACCGCTGGGACTTCAACTTCAGTCGGATCTGTGGCGCTCTTGGGCTGCGGAGTTTCTTCGGTGAAAGGATCTTCTTTGACTGACGGAGTGTGTATATGCTCCAAGAACACACCACTCGGAATGGCTTCTCTCTTGGAACCTATCTTTGCTAGATCATCAGCTGCTTGATTTTTTAGTCGGGGTATATGATGGAGCTCCAACCCCTCGAACTTCTTCTCCAGCTTCCTCACTGCATTGCAGTATCCAGTCATGGCTGGGCTTCTCACGTCCCACTCTTTCATCACCTGATTGACCACTAAATCAGAGTCGCCATAGACCATTAGGCGACGGACGCCGAGTGAAATGGCCATGCGCAACCCATATAGGAGGGCCTCATATTCTGCCTCATTGTTGGAGGAATCAAAGTGAATCTGGAGCACATATCTGAGCTTATCTCCTCTGGGGGAAACCAGGACAACCCCAGCACCGGAACCATTCAACATCTTAGAGCCATCGAAAAACATGGTCCAATGCTCCGAGTG
Organism: Triticum dicoccoides; assembly: GCF_002162155.2. NCBI lineage: Eukaryota > Viridiplantae > Streptophyta > Magnoliopsida > Poales > Poaceae > Triticum > Triticum dicoccoides. The sequence continues at coordinate 80,320,623 of NC_041387.1, read as the reverse complement.
AACTTCAATCGGCTGCTGTTGTTCAATCCACTCGGCGAGGAAATCTGCTATCGCCTGGGACTTAATGGCTTTCTTTGCCTCAAACTTGATATCAAGGGGAAGAAGTTCAATCGCCCATTTGGCCACTCGACCAGTTGCGTCTCTGTTGTGCAAAATCTCTGATAGTGGAGCGTCGCTGACGACTGTGATGGAATGGTCAGAGAAATAATGAGCAACCTTCTTTGTGGTCATGTATATTCCATACACAAGCTTCTGATAATGAGGATATCTCTGCTTGGATGGAGTCAAGACTTCAGACAAATAATACACTGGGCGCTGAACTTTGAGAGCTTTTCCTTCTTCTTCCCGCTCGACCGTTAGCACAGTACTGACAACTTGTCCTGTGGCTGCGATATAGAGCAACAGAGGCTCTTTGCTGATTGGAGCAGCAAGCACCGGCTGGGTGGAGAGCAGAGCTTTTAGCTCGGCAAACGCTGCATCAGCTTCTGGAGTCCACTCGAACTTGTCAGCCTTCTTCATCAGTCGGTAAAGAGGCAGTGCCTTTTCACCGAGTCGTGAGATGAATCGACTTAATGCGGCCAAGCATCCAGTAAGCTTCTGGACATCGTGCACTCGCACAGGGCGTTTCATTCGGAGAATAGTGCCAATCTTCTCTGGGTTAGCGTCGATTCCCCGTTCGGAAACGAGAAAACCGAGTAACTTGCCACCAGGAACTCCAAATGTGCACTTTGACGAATTGAGCTTGATATCATACCTTCTGAGGTTGGCAAATGTTTCGGCGAGGTCAGCGAGCAGGTCGGAACCTTTTCGTGACTTGACAACAATATCATCCATATAAGCTTCCACATTCCGACTGATTTGGGTGAGTAGACACTTCTGAATCATTCGCATAAATGTGGCTCCGGCATTCTTGAGGCCGAATGGCATGGTGATATAGCAGAAGCACCCGAATGGAGTGATGAAAGCTGTTTTTACCTCATCGGGCCCGTACAGACGGATCTGGTGGTACCCGGAGTAAGCATCTAAAAAAGACAACCTCTCGCATCCCGCGGTCGAGTCAACAATTTGATCTATGCGAGGGAGAGGAAAGTGATCTTTCGGGCAGGCCCGGTTGATGTGCTTGAAATCAATGCACATTCGGAGCGACTTGTCCTTCTTAGGAACCATGACGACATTAGCGAGCCACTCGGAGTGGTATATCTCTCGGATAAATCCTGCCGCCAACAGTCGAGCCACTTCTTCACCGATGGCCTTTCTCTTCTGGACGGCGGACCGCCGAAGATGCTCTTTGACTGGTTTTGCAGACGAGTCGACTCTTAGGCGATGCTCAGCCAGTCCCCTGGGAACACCTGGCATGTCAGCGGGCTTCCATGCAAAAATGTCCCAGTTCTCACGGAGGAACTGGATGAGCGCTTCTTCCTATTTTGGGTCGAGTGTTGTGGAGATGCGGGTCGGAGCTGCTTCGGGGTCGGTCGGGTGAATGTGAACAGGCTTCGTCTCACCGGACGACTGGAATGCAGACTCTGTGGCGGGCTTCTTGGATCGCAGCAAGTCACTCGGATCTGTGTTTTGCTTGTATTCTTCGAACTCGACCGCTGTCACTTGGGAATCGGCAATCTTGGAGCCCTTCTGAAAGCATTCCTCTGCCTTTTTCCTATCACCGATGACAGTGATCACACCTTTGGGACCGGGCATCTTCAATTTGAGGTACACGTAACATGGTCGAGCCATGAACCGTGCATAGGCTGGTCTCCCCAAAATGGCATGATATGCACTTTGAAAATCCACGACCTCAAACGTCAACTTTTCTTTGCGAAAATGCTTCGAATCACCAAACACTACGTCCAAAGCTATCTGGCCGAGTGACTCGGCTTTCTTCCCTGGTATAACTCCATGGAAGCTCATGTTACTAGTGCTCAGTCGGGACATCGGAATGCCCATACCTTTCAATGTGTCTGCATACAATAAGTTCAGCCCACTTCCACCATCCATCAGCACCTTTGTCAGTCGAGTGCCTTCGACAACTGGATCGACCACCAAAGCTTGCCTCCCGGGGGTGGCAATATGAGTCGGGTGATCAGATTGGTCGAATGTGATGGGTGTTTGAGACCACTTCAGATAATTTGCCTTTGCTGGGGCAACCATGTTCACCTCTCGGTTAATCACTTTCAGTCGACTTCTGCTTTCCACATCTGCAAAGATCATCAGAGTGGAGTTGATATGCGGATATCCTCCCTCACTGTCCTCTTTGTCTTCGGCCTTGTCCGACTCCTTCTCCTTGTCCTTAGACTGTTTTCCCTGAAACTGCTGGATCAGGAGTCGACACTGGCGAGTGGTGTGCTTTGGGTAAATGATATTCCCCTCTTCATCTTTCTTCGTGTGAATGTGACACGGCATATCCATCACGTCGTTCCCTTCTTTATCCTTTACCTTCTTGGGGTTCCAGGATCCTTTTGGTTTCCCCTTAAACTTTCCTTGAGTCACGGCCAGAGCCTCTCCAGGAGCTGCCGGTTCAGCCTTCCGCTTCTGTTTCCGACTAGTGTTTCCTTTTTCCGACTGACTCGGCTTGTGCTTGCCGCTTCGGAGTCGGTCTTCTTCTTCGCCGTTGGCGTACTTGGTAGCAATCTCCATCATCCGACTCAAGGTCATGTCACCGGTTCGACCAAATTTCAAACTCAGTTCTCTGTTCTTGACGCCGTCTTTGAAGGCGCATACTGCCTGATGATCAGAGACATTTTCCACTGTGTGGTGCAAAGTGATCCACCTCTGAATATACTCTCTGAGAGTCTCATTAGTTTTCTGCACGCAGACTTGCAACTCTGTCAATCCCGCTGGTCGCTTGCAAGTCCCTTCAAACGTTCTGACGAACACTCGGGACAGATCTTCCCAAGTGTAAATGCTGCTAGGAGGTAATTGAGTCAACCATGCCCTGGCAGAACCTTCCAACATGAGGGGCAAATGCTTCATGGCCACCTCGTCGTTCCCACCACCGATCTGAACTGCCACTCGGTAGTCTTCAAGCCAAGTTTCAGGCTTAGACTCACCAGTGAACTTGCTGACTCCTGTTGCCAACCTGAAATTTGGGGGGATAACTGCGGCTCTGATAGCTCTGCTGAAACATTCAGGACCAGAAACATGTACTCGACTGCTCGTGGGTACATCTCTGTCGAGTGCGCCTCGATGGGCTCTGTTCCGGTCGACCAACCCTTGCACGATAATGGATCGCGCGTCGAAGCCTGGCTCTCTGGGGTCAACTGGAACCCTACGCCCTGTACTGTACTGACGCCTGTCATCTGGCTGCCGAGGAGCGTAAGACCCACCCCTCGGAGGGGAATAGGGCACTCGACGCCTATCATCTCGGTCGAGTCTGTCGCCATATTGATCTCGCCGATTCTCACGCCCTTCGCGCCGCGGAGGCGATCTGGGGCTGTGAGCCGACTGAACCGTATTCACAGTGACAGATCGACTGTGAATTCTGTTGCGCGACTGAGACACGGCTGAATTCTGATCTCCTGCTGCCCGGAGCAGATCCCTGATTTGCAGCAAACCTCTGCCAGCTTCCGACTGCGAAGGCTGAATGGACTCTGCTATACGGGTCGCAGCTGCTAAATTCTGAATTGGGGTTCGATATACCTGAGTCGGCGGGAAGAATTGACGTCGACTGGTGTCGGGAACTCGTTGCCGCGCGCGCTCGTCGAGTGCTCGCTGAAGGTTCTCCAGTCGAGTGCGCTCGGCCAAATTGGCCAGACGCGCCTCCTCCAAGGCACGAGCCTCGGGGGTTTCTCCTGCGATGGGAATACGCAGGGGATCCTCGTTCCTGCGGCGAAGCTCTTCTCTTTGCAGAGAGTCGAGTGGCTCGGGCTGGTACTCTTCGTAGTCTCGTGCAGGGTCACCGCCGTCACCTGCTCCACCACCACGGGCGAAGCCAGGAGGGCTGTGGGGCCCGTCGACCATCAAGATTTCCGCCGCTGGATCACTGCTTCCGCACTCGGATGCAGTCTCTCCGGAGCCAGTCGACTGATCGAACAAGCCGTAGAGAGATTCGTTGGGCTTGATTGCCGCAACTTGTGTAGTGGCCGATTGGCGAGCCACCGCGTGACTCACCCATCGCTGAAGCCTCGACCGGCCTGAGCGCTTGCGCTGGCGGGAGACCGGGAGGGTGGACGATGGAGGAGCCGACCGATACTGGGTCGACGGTTGCCGCAGCAGAACGCCGCGGACACATGCGCGAAAATGCGTCGCACCGCGGACGGGGAGCGCGTCTACGTCGAGTGGAGCCTCCTGGAGCCATGCGGAGTCGTCGGCGATGAAGGTGAGAGCGCCGAGACGGATCTCTTGACCCTCGACCAAAACTCCAGCAAACACCATGATGAAAGTACTCGGAAGAATCGCAACTTCTCCACAAAATCGCTAAAACACCTGCCCCACGGTGGGCGCCAACTGTCGTGGTTCTAAGCCTGACAGTAGAGTGGGGGGTAGGTATGGAGAGGCAAGGTCCTAGCTATGGACAGGTTGTAAGCACAAAGGATGTACGAGTTCAGGCCCTTCTCGGAAGAAGTAACAGCCCTACGTCTCGGAGCCCGGAGGCGGTCGAGTGGATTATGAATGTATGAATTACAAGGTGCCGAACCCTTCTGCCTGTGGAGGGGGGTGGCTTATATAGAGTGCGCCAGGACCCCAGCCAGCCCACGTAGGAGAGGGTTTAAGATGAGTTAAGTCTGGGGCGTTACTGGTAACGCCCCACATAAAGGCCTTTACTATCATAAAGTTTACTTGATTACAGGCCGTTGCAGTGCAGAGTGCCTCTTGACCTCCTGGTGGTCGAGTGAGTCTTCGTGGTCGAGTCCTTCAGGCCAGTCGAGTGAATCCTCGTTGGTCGACTGGAAGGCGACCTCTTCTAAGGATGTCCTGGGGTAAGTTACTTGGATCAGGTCCATGACCCTACCCTAGGTACATAACCCCATCACTGGTGCCCCACGCCGCCGCGGTCACCGGAGCGGGAGGCCTTGCCATGGGAGGAGGTGGTGCAGGCACCTCCGGCCTTCCAGGCCGCCCCCGTGTACCACGCGCCGCCGTCCCACCTCTGGACGACGCCGGCCTATGTCGACCTCGTCAGCGACGACGACGACACCGGCGGCCACTGAAGACGGTGAGGGCCATGGCATCGACGGGCGCGGCAGGAGCGCGCGGCGGCGTTTTTTGTTTTCTTTTTATGTTAATTATGGCACTGGGCCGTTAAGTGAACTGCTAAACTGGGCCATTTTGTGGCCGTGACCCCTAACTAAGTTTTATGTTTTTTTTAACTACGTTTATTTACTTTTTTTAGTCATTTTATATCCGTTTTTCTGTTTTTTAAATCATGTCTAACGCGGACGTGATGTGGGGTGCGGTCGCGCAGTGGACGCATGCATGACTCATCGGACAAAAACGGACATGGGCGTATCCATCGCCGCCCCAAAGAAACAAAATCCGATCAAACCAAACGTTCGTTTGGGGCCGTGAGGTGGAGTTGGCCTAAGGAGAAGGCTGCCCTGAAGCCAATGGGTGGCATGGTCAGAATCAAATCGAACGTTGCAGAGAGAGAGAGGGGGGATGGGGGAGACTGCTGTGAGGTCCATGCATGGTCAAAAGAGGCGGGTAATAGGGCGTGTTCTGTGTGTTGCAGCGAGTAGCACACTCGACGATGCTAAGGTTCAGTGCAGCAGTGAGAGAAATCCGTGTCACAGTGTGCGTCCTTGTTGTGAACAGTGGCTTTGCATTTATATCAAATCCAAAGCTGGCCGTGGCAAGATCAAAAGCAAAGTGCAGGCAGTAGCCTAGAGCCCTAGCCTATGTTATGTTTGTACAGTAGTTTACAGAGGGAGGTGCGTAGCAGGACAAGAGCGGCAGCAGCTTCCCATTGGATGGTAGCGAGCGTGCCAGCACCCGTCCATTCCATCTCTGTGGTGTGGCTGCGGTAAAAACGGCACTACACTGTGCTGTGTATTATTCAAAACACATACTCGATCACGCAAGGCAATAAAAGAAAAAACTCCAATGTACGTGTAATGACAAATGGATACAGATTTTGTCCGTTCGAATCTAGCGGACAGTGTTGCATCGCGCTCCCACTTCTATACGCGCTCGCCCTCGCGGCACTCCTCTGTCAGCCAGCGTTTTCGCCACTGCTCGAGGTAGATCTTCCCATGCGTCGCCGTCGTCCCAAGCCGGACGGGTGGCACGCTAACCCATCCACGCACCTTTCCTTGCCAGATGTACCGGTGGGCGTCAGCGGATTCTGGGACGGCGCCGGCTCGGCCCTGACGGGGGACAGCGGCATCAGCGGCGGCATGACGCAGTCGTCGGAGGCGGAGAGTGAGATGGCCTCCGACAGGCGCGCCTGGTACGCCGACTCCTCCTCAACCGCCTTGCGCCGCTGCTCCTCTTCGCTTTCCTGCATGACAGCCGCCAGCGTCGTCTGGTAGACGACCTCCTCCTCTAGTCCTCGTCGTGCACGAAGGGGGGCGGCGGGGTGCCAGCCCGTACGTGCTGGAAGCCGCGCCGAAGCTGCTCCTTGTGCTCGAGGGCGAACCAGACTCCCAATCGGGAGAGTCTACTGTGTAGGCGGGGTTGAGGCGCTGCTCCGGCATCAGCTGATGGCGCCAGCGACGCACCTCCTCCGCGGCACCGCCTGCATTGGGATCCTATCTGGATCCACATGTCAGTCATGTGTCAGGGTAACATCGGGGTACGGGAGGGGGATGCGGTGCTTCCAGTGCCACCTCGCCTAGTGCACTGGGACGCTTATCCGCTGCCTCGCCGGGCAGGCTGCCGCCGGTGGAGGCGGGGGATCGGGAGCGCGCACGAAGCGGATGGGGCGGGGGCCTTGCCCTTGTTCTTGCCGGCGAAGAAGCCGATGGTTTCGGCGGGGGAGTAGCACGGTGGCTAGATGGGGATGGG
>NC_041387.1:80280793-80313364 GCF_002162155.2 Triticum dicoccoides | reverse complement strand
GCCGTCGCTGACACGTGGGCCCACAGTCTGTGATCGTCATTAATAAAGACACGCGAGGTAGTTGGCTGACCGATATGTGGGACCGCGCTCGCCGACGCATTTCAGGCCCATGTGTCCGCACGGATACGTTTTGAGAATAGATCAACGGATTGGGCCGGCATTTTTATCTGCGACGATCCAAACATATGTAGTCAGACGAAATGGGTGCCCGGTTGGAGTTGCTCTTACCACATAATTGTGTTTGTTGTAGCGAATCTCGCGCGCAGCACCTCAGTCGGTTCGGCAGCAAATGCAAAACGCTGGCTCATCTTCAATGGCGTGACAGCCACCAGCCAATAAAACGCAGCAATGGCTCTGCACATCACCACACTAGCACTCCTCTGCACGCAACTGCTGGCGCGGCTACACGACCTGTCGCACGCAGCAATCGCTCTGCACACCACCACACCTGGCTCTGCACATCACCACACTAGCACTCCTCTGCACGCAACTGCTGGCGAGGCTACACGACCTGTCGCACGCAGCAATCGCTCTGCACACCACCACACCTAGCACGGCAAAAACGACAAATCTGACCTGTGAAAGAAAAGAATTCACAAAATGAACTGTCATTGAAAAAATTTCGCTCCACTGACCTTTTTGTGTAACAGCCGACATGTAGACGTCACACTACACTATGCAGCACCTGACTGACAGACGCTACATGCATGACCAGCGTCGCACTCTGAACTGCTAAAAAATACTAAGTCAGTGTGCAACGCCTGAAGGCTAGGCGCTACACTATATAGTGCAACGCCTAAGCACTAGGCGTTGCACTACTCGCATTACAACAGCAGCAATAGTTTATGTTACGCCTCCGAGTCAAGTTCACAGCAGCAATCGCTACAGTTTTCTTTCCCAGTCTCCGTGTTACTTTTCTTTTTATATTGTTTTGGTGGCCTGACGAGTGAAGTGATGACTGATCAGCAACAAGGCCTTGACGAGACGAGAGACAGTGCAGGCCCACTTATTTTACGAGAAAGATGATGAGAGTTAGGGACAAAAAGGTCACACATGGAGACGACAGCTAGGTTCATATGGGTCTTTTACCACCGTAGATTCCGTGGCGGGAGCAGCAAGCGGCTCATGCATCTTGTCCTTTACCAAAGACGTGGAGTTGTTGTAAACTTGTAATGCAAGCGGTGCAGCGCCTAGCACCTAGGCGCTACACTGTATAGTGCAGCGCCTAGTTCTTAGGCGTTGCACAACGACTTAATAATTTTTAGGCAGCCCGATGGTCAGACGTGCAGCGCCTTAGAGCTAGGTGTTGCACAGTTGAGTGTGACGCCTTGCTCTCGGGCGCTACACGAAAGGGTCAGCTGAGCGAATATTTTTCAAAAGCAGGTCAGTTTGTGAATTTTTTTCATGCACAGGTCAATTTTTTGTTTTTTGCCACCTAGCACTGACCTCTCTCCGATGGTTTATATGTGTCTACAGTGATGAGAAGGCTGCCCTGCGTATATATGGAGCCAATGGGTGGCATGGTCAGAATCAAGCCGTACGTTGCATCAGAGAGAGAGAGGATGGGGTCACCGGTGAGATCCATGCATGGTCAGAATCAAGTTGTACGTTGCATCGAGAGAGGGGGTAATAGCACCCCCAGGTCACTGTATTTGTATAGCATGTGATGGTTTAGTCCTTATATTTGCAAAAGTGGATTGAGCGGTCCTTGAACTTGCAGCACATGAGCAAGTTTAGTCCAGGGCCAATCATGTGCAGCCAAGTGGGCGCCAAGTGGACGAGTTGGTCAGCGTCGGACTTTTTGCAATTAGGCCCCTACCGTTTTTCTGTATCTACCCACAGTGCACCACCAGCTGAAATAAAAAACACCTGAATTAATTATAGATCAGGACGGTCATGCTAACCACTTAAGACTTTTTTTTTTGCAATGACTAACCACTTAAGACTTAACAATGGCATAACGGTTCTCATATTATCTTTGATTTTGTTTATCCAGACATGTTATAGTTCAGCATTTTAATAGTATGAAGAAAGCCGGACACGGATTTTTGGGACATGGTGCCACGCGAGGATGAAATCTCGACAGTCCATGCATGCTGTGAGATTAGCACTTAATATAGTGATTAAATGAATACATGAACGCCACAGTAGGTTAATTCAACAAATATGTGTATATTAGTTGGTGGTTGGGCATCTTAAATGAATTGGATAGTATGACCAAACCTTTATTCATTAACTTCTTTATGTTGCTGGGCTGGGGAGAGGCAACATCTTGATGAGACCATTTAAGGTGGCTGGTTGTGAAATGCCGGTGAGGTCTAACATGATCAATAGTGAACATGATTATGATGAAATTTGACTTTTGTTATGTTAGAGTGATTTAATTTGATGCATGTTTTCTTTCTTTCTATGACATGCATTGTTAGTATTCACTTAATCACTTGCTCATCAGTGGCATGATTGGGAACTTGGGGTTATGCAGCTTAAACACGGGCACATGTTTTGTCCCATTCCCAAATATGTTTTAACTACAACACAGTAAGCACGTGACCATACAAACTTTCGGCTTGTGAGACGACTAACTGCAAACGGAGTTTTTTGTAAATTTGCATTGAAATATGAATTGCAAGTTGAATGAGAAAAATAATTTCATGTTATTTTTTTGGCCCTTCAAGATCTGTAAGAAAATGAATTTTGAAGAACATTAACTAAGACATATGTGTTTTAAAATATATTTTTGAAAATGTTTCAAAACAGATATTTTTTAATAGGCAGCCAATGAAATTATGTTACGAAATTACCATTCCGACTTAAAAGTGCTTAAGCAATCCAACTCATACAAGTTTTTATGCTAATCTAACTGTAAAGTTCATCTGAGATGTTTATTGTTTTATAATATTGATGCCACGGTCTGTGTCAAGCATTAAGGAGGGTGCATGCATTATCAATGCACTGACAGAATATTAATTCACCCTGTACTACAGGTAGCCATTGTAATTGATGAGGGATTCAATGTGTCTGACTTTGTTGCATGCGACTGGCTTGTGGGACATATGATTGCGATGGCATAGCTAATACAGAAACAATACGCTGCCGGCAAATCAATATACAAGCTTGTTGTACAATAAATGCATGAATCACGTGGGAGCGAACGGTGTTGATTTCCTCCTCGCGTGGCACTATGTTCACTCGTGATTTATCGGAAGAAAGCCCACCTTTTGGATGCTCCACTATTTCGGTTATAAAATGGAAAAGTATTGGTGTATTGCTGAACTGTAACTTACTACATGTAGATACAGTTAGGCGTCCAAGAAATTAGGGGAGAAACAGAGTGCCCCGCAGCCAGCGGCATTTTGTAGTGTAGCAGATCCGTGGATTCTATACATATCCATTTCTGCAGTTATGGATTTGAGATTTCTATTAACAAACACCCTTCGTTTTGGTTGTATATGTACAATTGTTTTGGGGCCATCACTGAGAGCAATAGCTGCACAAAAGAGTCTATCACTTTGATTTATACATCTATTCTTCTGCAATCTGTACACAACTCTATTTGTACTAATCTCTCATAAACTTTTGTGCTAACCTCTGATGACATCTGGACAAGTGGTACTACTAGTACTCCCTCAGGTCCTCATTAGTTTGCGTATTAGAAAAAACGATTTTTCCCTCAATGCTCTGCGTACTAGCAGGTTTTGGCACTTCTTTCCAATTTTACCCCTCCTTTCCAACTTCGCATGCGTGCCTGCAGTTACTCCCGTCTCTCTCTCCCATGCACGTCCTTCGCGTCTTCCCAAGGCAGCCAGACGCCTACCTCTTCCTCTCCTGCCCACCGGTCCCATCTCAGCTTCCCATTCTCCACATCCCACTCTCCCTTCTCCTCCACATCCTGTACATCTCCATGGATGAAATCCATCCATCGTGGTTGTGGGAGGACAGCCAGCCTGTAGAGGATAGCGAGACCATGGATGAAAGCTTGCTCGCGGAGGACAGCTTGGTCGCGGAGGACAGCGAGCTGTACGTGGAGGACAGCGAGCTCGCGTACGGAGGCGTGCTCCCCGCAGGCGGCGCGCTCGCGGACGGTGGCGCGCTCCCCGCAGGCGGCGCGCTCGCGGACGGTGGCGTGCTCCCGCTCGCAATGGGCGGCGCGCTCGCGAACGGTGGCGTGCTCCCGTTCGCAGAGGGCGGCGCGCTCGCGGGCGACGTGTTCCCGGTAGGCGGCGCTCCCGTGGACGGCCACGCACTCGTGGAAGGCGGCGCGCTCTCGGACAGCGACCTGTGCCAGGAAGGCGGCGTGTTCCCGGTAGGCGGTGCGCCCGTGGATGTCGGCCTACTCCCGCTCGCGGATGCTGAGAAGATTTTGCATAGAGAGAGACGCGTGCATGCATATCAAGAGAGAGAGAGCATGCAGAGAGAGATGCATACAAGGAGAGAGAGATGCGCATGCAGAGAGATGGAGAGAGAGGAGTACGTGGGCACGAGAATAAATGCCTGCAAGCCAATCATTCGCATGCGCATGCAGAGAGTATTTAACTACCCAGCCTCCCTTCCGTATCAAATCAGGGGCAAAACAGTCCGATTTTTGCTGCTTTCTTCTCTCCTTGGTATGCGGGTTGAGCATAGAACGCAAAGAAAAAAGGATCGGAGGGAGTACTAAGAACAAGGAAATTCAAGGAAAGAACACTAGTTGATTGTTCATGAGCATGTAAAAAAGATGTTCTGTATGGAATCGCCTAACCTTGTTACTTACACTAGTTCAGATGTACATAAAACGGGGTTAAATGTTCCGTAGAATCTACAAATGCATGTGGATTGGTTAGCAAAAGATAAGAAAAGGAATAATTGTTTGATGTGTGACATGATCGATGTTCAACTAGGTCTTCACGCAGTAGGGCCAACCGGCCAAGGCAAAATGCAGCCACACATGCATGCACACATCTAGATTCTTGATTAATTTTCCTATGGGAGTGACGATCAAATGAAGATTGATTGCTTCAAGAAACCTCAGAAAATCCAATCTAGGCACTGTTCTCCATGCATGAACATGCATGCACAGTTTGTGTGCTTGTCCAGACTCTGATGCAGAGTAGTGAAACTCCAGATGACACATCTTGCAAGAGGAGGAGATCATGCATGCAAGATGGAAGATTTGTTGCTGGATCTTTCTTCATGTCACTAGCTAGATGCCATGCCATGTGGCATCTACATCACAAATTATTGCATCATGTAAACAGGTGTTTTTTATTTCTGCCGGTGGTGCACTGCGGGTAGATACAGAAAAATGGTAGGGGCCTAATTGCAAAAAGTCTGACACTGACCAACTCATTCACTTGGCGTCCACTTGGCTGCACATGATTGGTCTTGGACTAAACTTGCTCATGTGCTGCAAGTTCAAGGACTATCCAATTCACTTTTGCAAGTACAAGGACTAAACCATCACAAGATATGCAAATATAAGGACCTGGGGTGCCATTACCTCTCGAGAGAGAGAGGATGGAGGAGACTGGTGAGACCCATTATAGGGTGTGTTCTCTGTGTTGCAGCGAATTAGCATGCTCGACGATGCCAAGGTTCCGTCCAGCAGTGCGAGAAATCCATGTCACAGGGTGTGTCCTTGTGAACAGTGGTTTTTTGTTATTATAGCTGATGCCTTGGTGATGCGACATTCGCTCTCATCGGTGTTCGATGGTGGCCGTAGCAGTGGTAGTGGTAAGTGATAACTATGGTCTTTGAAGCATGAATTAGTACCACATCCAGACACCAAACTAACAAATCAAGTTGTTTGGTCTATTGGTTAGCGTGGCTGAGATGCATTGTTGTGGTTCGGAGTTCGAATCAATCCTTTTGGCAAAGTTTAGCCAGATCTAAGCCCTTGTTTGAAAGTATTTGAAGATCTGGCCCATTTCCTACCGCAAGGGTCCATGGCAGTAGGTTAACGACAGTCGTCGTCAACCAACCGTATTTGGGCTGATGTGGCCTAACGGCACTACCGCCTGGGTGGACAGCGGTAGGGTAGATAAAGCTACCGCCGCCCTCTGCCCTGGTAGGGTTTGCCAGGCCATGCGCGTTTGCAGGATTCTGTAACAGAAAGTCGACGATTTTTTACGGTAGGGTTTCACACCTTACAGCCAGGTGCATTGGCAGTAGGGTCCTGTGTAACGAAAAATCGCAAAGATTTTGCGGTTGGCCATGAGAACCTACCGTTGCAGTCCCTGGCGGTAGGGTCCTCTGCCACTTATTTTCTTTAGAAGATATTGACCATTTCAATTACAAATATGAATGATAGTTCAACACAACAATAAAAAGTGTTTGCATATGAAAATATGATGATCTCACACATTATTGGTAGCAAATCGACAACACCAAATAGGTAGGTAGCAAATCGACATATCAAATAGGTTCAACATAATAAATAGGTGGCAAGTCGACAACACCAAGTAGCTCGTCATAGCAAACAAGTTCTCGTTCACAACTAGTTTAACTAAGTGAGTTCAACACAACCATATCACTTGTTCCTCCCTCACTTGGCGGTATGCTCTTCGTTTCTCTTCGAGCGGGTTTCATCCGGCTTCTTCATGCGGCGAGGACGGTCTCTCTGAAACGGGGATGGACTCTTCCAATCCTTCTTCGATTGTTTCCCCCTCTTGTCCTGGGTTGGCTGAGTTGATGGAGGTCCATCATCATCGTCGTACTGATCCTCCTCATCACCTCCTTCATCGGCTTGCTCCTCTTCCTCCTCTTCCTCATCATCTTCTCCCTCTTCCTCCTCAATAACACAAGACGATGAGGTGACATGGGTAGACGCAGCTCTGCCAACGTGGCTCGATTAAGCGATGGCACACGCCGACCCTCCATGAGCAGGAATATCGACATTGGCCGTGCGAGCGTACCCAAGCATGCCCACTATCTTACGACAACGGGTCATGAACTTCTGCAATAACAAACAACCAAGAACATAATATGGATCAGCTTTCGAGTTACAATTCTATACCTACTATTAAAGGGAATAGATATTCTTGGTTTGGTTTAGTCCTTTTTGTTTTATTTGAGCGCACGCTAATGTTTTTCGTATGATTCGCTCTACACACGCTAAGCCATCTGGGCCAGGTACATATACATTGATGGGCCTTCTATGGGCTTCCATAGAGACTGGGAAAAATAATTGGGTCAAAATAAATCAACATTGTGGAAATTGAACAGAAGACCTACTGTCCGTCTCTTCAGCGTAACAACCAACGAGCAATGCATCTTTCACGTTTACTAATCCCAACTCGCTCTTTTACAATGATTCCTATCAGTAAACATTTGAGCGGCCATAGGAATCAACCAACAGACGGTTAAAACAAAGAAGAGCAGACCTCATGTTTAGGGCGAGCTAATTAAAGAAAGGATTGCGGGCTTAAAATAGAATATTTAAACGGATGTGACTAATTAAAGAAATGATTATGGGTAAATAAGTGGAATAATTAAAAGAAAAATTGTGGGCTTAATAAATAGAATATATTCAAATTGATGGGGCTAATTAAGGAAGGATTTGAGGTAAAAAGGTAGGATAATTAAAAGGACGGATCCGTAGGCTTCGATGTGGTGGGGCTGCTAAATGAGAAAAGGAAGAATTTGCCTTTAAAAAAAATGAAGGATTTGATTCTCGACAAACGGGTGAGGACATCATGGTAATTAATAGAATGATTATACTTAAATGGAATTAGTGGGAGATTATGCCCAGCATAGAAAATATGAACGTGGCAAATTGCATCCTATTTTTTATGTTCATTTTGTAGACGGATATTGCATTGCAACATGTTCTTCGTAGTGAATCCGGTGTTATGGGACATGCACAAAACATCAAATTTTCCCATTACAACGCACGGGCATATGTGCTAGTACACTATAACATGGCTAGGAGACTCAATGTTACCTTCACTGTTTCCCTTAGCTTGCTGTCAGATTCCACGGTTTTGGGATCATACGCAAGCGCGTTTGAGCCATCAAGAATGCTTCTATTAAGGCTGTGTTTGGTTGGGCTTTTTTTACCCAATTTCTGTTTTGAAGAAGCTAGGTATCACATGTAACTCTTGAGCACTGTAAGATATTTTTGATTAGCGGTTACTCACCCGGCCGACGCGTGTGAGGGATCAGCCGGCTGATTTTCCCTTTCTGAATGCTAGCAATTTGACGTCATCTCATAAGATCTTTTTTTTTGAGCAAATGCAATGTGACACACTCAATCTTTATGTACGAATCTCAAAGCAAGAGACATGTTTTCTTAAATTTAGCACATCAATTTTCTTCTGTCGACAAATCCAATGCTAGCATAGCAATTTTTCATTTACAGCATGATAAATCTATTTTATAACGTGTCATATATATCTGTTGTAACATGGCAATCTCGAGCGTTCTCTAAAGTGATTTTTGTAAGGGAACACTGACTAAAGTGGTTTTTCAAGGGAACACCCACAGATTATGGCGTTCGCTTAAGGGAACGCCATCAGATTATGGCAAGTAAATTGCAAAAAAACATTATAATTGGGGACCTAATTCAAAAAACTGTCACCATTCGGTTTTTTTCAAAAAAAAAAAACACCAACATTGGGGTGACAGTTTTGAAAAACGTTCATATCGTGATTTCGAGCGTTTGAGTGAATTTCTGACTGGTGGGTCCCTTTGTCAGGGGCCAAGTGGCCAGGGCAAGATGGCGGTCGTGATGAGCTATTAGACGGCGTCGGTCTAAACCTAATGAGCTGCTTGATGTCTACTATGCAACCTTCTCCTTGTAGACATTGCTGGGCCTCCAAGTGCAGAGGTTTGTAGGACAGTAGCAAATTTCCCTCAAGTGGATGACCTAAGATTTATCAATCTGTGGGAGGCATAGGATGAAGATGGTCTCTCTCAAACAACCCTGCAACCAAATAACAAAGAGTCTCTTGTGTCCCCAACACACTCAATACAATGGTAAATTGTATAGGTGCACTAGTTCGGCGAAGAGATGGTGATACAAGTGCAATATGGAGGGTAGATATAGGTTTTTGTAATCTGAAATTATAAAAACAGCAAGGTAACTAATGATAAAAAGTGAGCACAAACGGTATTGCAATGCTAGGAAACAAGGCCTAAGGTTCATACTTTCACTAGTGCAAGTTCTCTCAACAATAATAACATAACTGGATCATATAACTATCCCTCAACATGCAACAAATAGTCTCTCCAAAGTCACTAATAGCGGAGAACAAACAAAGAGATTATTGTAGGGTACGAAACCATCTCAAAGTTATCCTTTCTGATCGATCTATTCAAGAGTTCGTAGTAAAATAACACGAAGCTATTCTTTCCGTTCGATCTATCATAGAGTTCGTACTAGAATAACACCTTAAGACACAAATCAACCAAAAACCCAATGTCACCTAGATACTCCAATGTCACCTCAAGTATCTGTGGGTATGACTATACGATATGCATCACACAATCTCAGATTTATCTATTCAACCAACACAAAGAACTTCAAAGAGTGCCCCAAAGTTTCTATCAGAGAGTCAAGACGAAAACGTGTGCCTACCCCTATGCATAAGTTCACAAGGTCACTGAACCCGCAAGTTGATCACCAAAACGTGCATCAAGTAGATCACGTGAATATCCCATTCTCATCACAGATAAGCACATGCAAGACATACATCAAGTGTTCTCAAATCCTTAAAGACTCAATCCGATAAGATAACTTCAAATGGAAAACTCAATCCATTACAAGAGAGTAGAAGGGGAGAAACATCATAAGATCCATCTATAATAGCAAAGCTCGCGATACATCAAGATCGTGCCACCTCAAGAACACGAGAGAGAGAGAGAGAGAGAGAGAGAGAGAGAGATCAAACACATAGCTACTGGTACATACCCTCAGCCCCGAGGGTGAACTACTCCCTCCTCATCATGGAGAGTGCCAGGATGATAAAGATGGCCACCAGTGAGGGATCCCCCCCTCCGGCAGGGTGCTGGAACAGGGTTCCGGTTGGTTTTTGGTGGCTACAGAGGCTTCCGGCGGTGGAACTCCCGATCTATTGTGCTCCTGGATGTTTTTGGGGTATATGTACATATATAGGCGAAAGAAGTCGGTCAGGGGAGCCACGAGGGGCCCATGAGGGTGGGGAGCGCGCCCAGGGGGGTAGGGCGCGCCCCTGACCCTCGTGGCCACCTCGAAGCTTCCCTGATGTCTACTCCAAGTCTCCTGGATTGCTTCCGTTCCAAAAATAACTCTCCCGAAGGTTTCCTTCCGTTTGGACTCCATTTGATATTCCTTTTCTTCGAAACACTGAAATAGGCAAGAAAACAGCAATTTGGGCTGGGCCTCCGGTTAGTAGGTTAGTCCCAAAAATGATATAAAAGTGTTTAGTAAAGCCCATTAAACATCCAAAACACATAATATAATAGCATGAATACTTCATAAATTATAGATACGTTGGAGACGTATCAGCATCCCCAAGCTTAATTCCTGCTCGTCCTCGAGTAGGTAAATGATAAAAGAAAGAATTTATGAAGTGTGAATGCTAGCAGGTGCACAAGTTTGATCAATGATATTTTCAGTCACCTTTTCTAGCATCATTATATGTCATAACAGTAGCTCATCCCATAAAACTTTTCGTGATCAAGTAACAAGCTATTCACATGTTAAAGTATAGATCATAAACTTTCTTGAAAACTAGCAAACCACATTCTCAGTCATAATAATTGCAATTCATCTTATTTGCAGGAAGGGTCTATGTCAGAACTTTGATTTAGCAAACTCCACATACTCAACTATCATTTAATCTTTCACAATTGCTAACACTCACAGGATATTTATGGGTTCAAAGTTTTAATCGGACATAGAGAAAGATAGGGGCTTATAATTTCGCCTCCCAACCTTTTACCTTAAGGGTAATGTCAACAATAATAATTTATGAACGCCTACATCCAAGTGGATATATGTATCCAGATCACCCCAACATAAAGTGCTTGCCAAAGGAGAAAATGCAAAAAGGAAAGGTGGTGATCACCAAGAATCTTGCATAAGGGTAGAAGGTAATAGTAAAAGATAAGCCCTTCGCAGAGGGAAGCAGAGGTTGTCATGCGCTTTTATGGTTGGAGGCAAAAAATCTTAATGCAAAAGAACGTCACTTTATATTGCCTCTTGTGATAAAGACCTTTATTATGCAGTCCGTCGCTTTTATTTCTTCCCTATCACAAGTTTGTATAAAGCTTATTTTCTTCGCTCTAATAGATCATACATATTCAGAGAGCAAATTTTATTGCATGCACCGATGACAACTTACTTGAAGGATCTTACTCAATCCATAGGTAGGCATGGTGGAATCTCATGGCAAAACTGGTTTAAGGGATGTTTGGAAGCACAAGTAGTATTTCTACTTGGTGCAAAGAATTTGGCTAGCATGAGAGGGAAAGGCAAGCTCAACATGTTGGATGATCCAAGACAATATAATGTTTCAGATATAGGAAAACATAACCCATTAAGTTGTCTTCCTTGTCCAACATCAACTTTTTAGCATGTCATATTTTAATGAGTGCTCACAATTACAAAAGATGTCCAAGATAGTATATTTATATGTGAAATCTCTCTTCCTTCAATATTCTTTCATGAATTGTTCAAGTGACCAATACAATGTTTGCTAACCTTCAATAAATTTACCACCTCTACTTTTTATATGTGAAGTCATTACTCCCCACGTGATAAGCATATGAAACATATATAATTTCAGATTTATGATATTCAACTCATTCAACCATTTACTCATAGGATATAAGTTAAGTACACGAGTAAATGACAAACTACTCCAGAAAAGATATAAGTGAAGATCAATGAGTAGTCAAATAAATATTTAGCTATGTGAGGACTCTCTCTCATTTAAGTATTTTCAGATCTTGGTGCTTTATTCAAACAGCAAGCAAAACAAAACAAAATGACATTTTAAGGATAGCACACATCATGTGAAGAAGCAAAAACTTGGGTTCAACCGATACTAACCGATAATTGTTGAAGAAGAAAGGTGGGATGCCTACCGGGGCATCCCCAAGCTTAGATGCTTGAGACTTCTTGAAATATTATCTTGGGGTGCCTTGGGCATCCTCAAGCTTGAGCTTTTGTGTCTCCTTAATTCCTTTCATATCACGGTTTCCTAAATCTCAAAAACTTCATCCACACAAAACTCGACAAGAACTCGTGAGATAAGTTAGTATAAACCAATGCAAAAACCTTATCATTTTCTACTATATAAAATCACCAAAATTATTATTCAACATTGCATACTAAATGTCTCTGCATATTTAATACTCCTATCCTCAAATAGAATCATTAAACAAGCAAACATATGCAAACAATGCAAACATAACAGCAATCTGCCAAAACAGTACAGTCTGTAAAGAATGCAAGATTCATCATACTTCCCCAACTCCAAAAATTATGAGAAATATATTACACTATATAAGATTTATCATAGATCAATATGCAAAAAGTTTAAATATTATATCATTCTCTGACTTTTCTAGGGAATTTTTGCAATAGCGATAAACTTTCTGTTTTGAAACAACAACATGTATACCTGCAAAATAAGCATGGTAAAGGCTATCCTTGACATTTTTATTGAAAATATAGATGCAAAACATTATTCTAAATAATAGAAAGCAAATACGAACAAAATAAAATGATGCTCCAAGCAAAACACATATCATGTGGTGAATAAAAATATAGCTCCAAGTAAAGTTATCGATGAACGAAGACGAAAGAGGGGATGCCTTCCGGGGCATCCCCAAGCTTAGGCTCTTGGTTGTACTTGAATATTACCTTGGGTGCCTTGGGAATCCCCAAGCTTAGGCTCTTTCCACTCCTTATTCCATAGTCCATCGAATCTTTACATAAAACTTGGAAACTTCACAACACAAAACTTAACAGAAAACTCGTAAGCTCCGTTAGTATAAGAAAATAAATCACCACTTAGGTACTGTTGTGAACTCATTACAAACTCATATTGGTGTAATATCTACTATATTCCAACTTATCTATGGTTCATACCCTCCAATAGTACTCATAGATTCATCAAAATAAGCAAACAACACATAGTAAACAGAATATGTCAAAAACAGAACAGTCTGTAGTAATCTGTATCATTCGAATACTTATGTAACTCCAAAAATTCTGAAATAAATTGATGAACCCGAGGAATTTGTCTATTAATCATCTGCAAAAGTAATCAACCTAAAATCACTCTCCAGTAAAACATGGCAGCTAATCTCGTGAGCGCAAAAGTTTCTGTTTTTTACAGCAAGACCGCATAGACTTCACCCAAGTCTTCCCAAAGGTTCTACTTGGCACAAACACTAATTAAAAAATAAAACCACATCTAAGCAGAGGCTAGATGAATTATTTATTACTAAACAGGAAAAAAAAGCAAGGAACAAAAATAAAATTGGGTTGCCTCCCAACAAGCACTATCAACGCCCCTAGCTAGGCATGATGATTTCAATGAGATAAGAATTGAAATATAAAGAGAGCATCATGAAGAATATGACTAGCACATTTAAGTATAATCCACTTCCTATGCATAGGGATTTTGTGAGAAAACAACTTATGGGAATAATAATCAACTAGCATAGGAAGGTAAAACAAGCAAATCTTCAAGATTTTCAACACATAGAGAGGAAATTTGATATTATTGCGATATGTAAGAGCACATGTTCCTCTCTCATAATAATTTTCAGTAGCATCATGAATGAATTCAACAATATAACCAGCACATAAAGCATTCTTTTCATGATCTACTTGCGTGGAAAATTTACTACTCTCCACATAAGAAAATTCTTCTCATCAATAGTAGTGGGAGCAAACTCAACAAAATAACTATCATGTGATGCATAATCCAATTGAAAACTAAAATCATGATGACATGTTTCATGGTTATAATTATTCTTAATAGCATACAAGTCATCACAATAATCATCATAGATACCAACTTCGTTCTCATAATCAATTGGAACCTCTTCCAAAATAGTGGGTTCATTACTAAATAAAGTAATGACCTCTCCAAATCCACTTTCATCAATATAATCATTATAAATAGGAGGCATGCTTTCATGATAATAAATATTCTCATCAAAACTTGGGGGACAAAAAATATCATATTCATCAAACATAGCATCCACAAGCTTGTGGCTTTGCATATCATTAGCATCATGGGTATTCAAAGAATTCATACTAATGGCATTGCAATCATGCTCATTATTCAAAGATTTAGTGCCAAACATTTTATAGACTTCTTCTTCTAGCACTTGAGCACAATTTTCCTTACCATCATTCTCATGAAAGATATTAAAAAGATGAAGCGTATGAGGCAAACTCAATTCCATTTTTTGTGTAGTTTTCTTTTATAGACTGAACTACTGATAAAACAAGAAACTAAAAAATTTGATTGCAAGATCTAAAGATATACCTTCAAGCACTCACCTCCCCGGCAACGGCGCCAGAAAAGAGCTTGATGTCTACTAGGCAACCTTCTCCTTGTAGACGTTGTTGGGCCTCCAAGTGCAGAGGTTTGTAGGACAGTAGCAAATTTCCCTCAAGTGGATGACCTAAGGTTTATCAATCCGTGGGAGGCATAGGATGAAGATGGTCTCTCTCAAACAACCCTACAACCAAATAACAAAGAGTCTCTTGTGCCCCCAACACACCCAACACAATGGTAAATTGTATAGGTGCACTAGTTCGGCGAAGAGATGGTGATACAAGTGCAATATGGAGGGTAGATATAGGTTTTTGTAATCTAAAATTATAAAAACAGCAAGGTAACTAATGATAAAAGTGAGCAAAAACGGTATTGCAATGCTAGGAAACAAGGCCTAAGGTTCATACTTTCACTAGTGCAAGTTCTCTCAACAATAATAACGTAACTGGATCATATAACTATCCCTCAACATGCAACAAAGAGTCACTCCGAAGTCACTAATAGCGGAGAACAAACGAAGAGATTATTGTAGGGTACGAAACCATCTCAAAGTTATCCTTTCTGATCGATCTATTCAAGAGTCCGTAGTAAAATAACATGAAGCTATTCTTTCTGTTCGATCTATCATAGAGTTCGTACTACAATAACACCTTAAGACACAAATCAACCAAAACCCTAATGTCACCTAGATACTCCAATGTCACCTCAAGTATCCGTGGGTATGACTATACGATATGCATCACACAATCTCATATTCATCTATTCAACCAACACAAAGAACTTCAAAGAGTGCCCCAAAGTTTCTACCAGAGAGTCAAGATGAAAACGTGTGCCTACCCCTATGCATAAGTTCACAAGGTCACTGAACCCGCAAGTTGATCACCAAAATGTGCACCAAGTAGATCATGTGAATATCCCATTGTCACCACAGATAAGCACATTCAAGACATACATCAAGTGTTCTCAAATCCTTAAAGACTCAATCCGATAAGATAACTTCAAATGGAAAACTCAATCCATTACAAGAGAGTAGAGGGGGAGAAACATCGTAAGATCCAACTATAATAGCAAAGCTTGCGATACATCAAGATCATGCCACCTCAAGAACACGAGAGAGAGAGAGAGAGAGAGAGATCAAACACATAGCTACTGGTACATACCCTCAGCCCCGAGGGTGAACTACTCCCTCCTCGTCATGGAGAGCGCCGGGATGATGAAGATGGCCACCAGTGAGGGATCCCCCCTCCGGCAGGGTGCCGGAACAGGGTCCCGGTTGGTTTTTGGTGGCTACAGAGGCTTGCGGCGGCGGAACTCCCGATCTATTGTGCTCGTGGATGTTTTCGGGGTATATGGACATATATAGGTGAAAGAAGTCAGTCAGGGGAGCCACGAGGGGCCCACGAGGGTGGGGGGCGCGCCAGGGGTAGGGCGCGCCCCTGACCCTCGTGGGCACCTTGAAGCTTCCCTGACGTCTACTCCAAGTCTCCTGCATTGCTTCTGTCGGATTTCGGGTTCCGGGAGACCCTTAAGGTTCGAACTCTAGGGTGCGTGCGGAGATCACTCTTCCACCAACTTATGTCTCGTCGCCTCGCAAAGGATCTAGGCTACACAAAGAACAACACAAGCGACACAAGGTTTATACTGGTTCAGGCCACCATTGTGGTGTAATACCCTACTCCAGTATGTGGTGTGGTGGATTGCCTCAGGGGCTGATGATGAACAATACAAAGGAAGAACAACCTCGCGAGGGGAGGGGTTCTAGTGTTGGTGGTTCTGGCTAAGGTTTGATTGGTCGACCCCCTTGCCTTGAGAATGGCTAGTCCTATTTATAGAGCGAGGCCCTGGTCCTCTTCCCAAATATTGAGCGGGAAGGGCGCCAAAAATTTGGCCATTTTGAAGGGGAACATCTAGTACACTTCTCCTGACTAAAGTTGGTCCTCGCCTGCCAAAGGCTCTGATGATGACGCCGGCTTGGGTTCCACGATGACCTCCATCCCGCTGTTCTGCTGGTCTTGGTATTGTTGCACCGAAATGGTTGCCTTTGCTTGATACCTTGGCCTATGCTTGCCCCCTTTGCACCAAAGAGGAAACAAGGATACTATGCAGGCCGGCGCCCGCCTGGCTTCGGCCGTCATGGCTTGCATCACGGGCACCTCGTGAGGTACCCCTCCTTGATCTCTCTGCCTCCTCGTGAGCCGGCCTGATGAGGTTGCGCCTGAGGAAGCTTCCTATCGTCCGCCCCGCGAGGCTTGGCCCCTCGCGAGGGTCTTGAGCTTGTGTTGACGAAGATGGGCCGTACTGGGCCACTCCTTAAGCCACGCTGCAGGCCGCAGGCAGGCAAGTCTGGGTACCCCCATTCCCAGAACACCGACAGTAGCCCCGGGGCCCAAGGCACGCCCGGACTTGGCTTAGCAGAGAAGCGAAGGGGCAAGTGCGAAGCGCCGCGGTCCCCAACAGCATGCGGCCTTGGGCACCGCGTGGCGGTCGATTGGACGTGGGCGTCCCCGCTTCCCCATGATTCCTCGGCAACTGCATGACTTGACAAGTCCCTGCATGCAAAATGGGTCATGATTACCTGTGATCGTGGAGGCCAACGGTTGGCCTCCTCCGGCTATATGTACGGGGCGGCGCGAGCCCTTCTGGTCCATCCCTTCCTGCTACTCTCCTTCTTCTTCTTCCTCGCCCTTGCTCCACCTTACGTCAATGGCTCCAATCCGCCGGCTTTCTGCAGAAGAGAAGGGGAAGGCCCCCCGAGAGGGTCCTGTCCCGCTTCCGCCGAAGAAACGGCCAGTCCTCTGCCGCGGAGACGCGGGTGCTTGGCAGGAGGTGTCGAAGCCCTGGTTCGAGCGGCCGCCGCCTGGGTTTCCGCTGCCCTTGTATGCCCGGTTCGAGGGCCCTGAAGACACAAGCGCCGAACGACATCGCCAGAGCCGTCATCGTCGCCGGTGGATTACGGCGGTGCGTGTTGTTCCTCCTGGAGTTCACGCCGAGGGTTCCTCCCGTGAGCTCGTGCTTGACACCGCCATGCCTCCTCGATCTTGGATTCGCCTTCCTCCCTCCTTCGCCTTCGAGATCCCGCCAAGGGGGCCTCTTGAGCTCTGGCTGCAGCACGCTGACTGCAGTACCCCTGCGACCGAAGCGGAGGTCGAGGTCGTCACTCCGGGCAAGGTCAACATGACCCGGGGCTGGGGCGAGATCGCCCGGGTCTGCCGATCAGAGGGGGCTCTCGTGATCCACCTGGATTATGATGGCGCCTCTCTGATGCTCTTCAAGATCTTCGACGAGGAAGGACACCGGCTGGAGTGCTGCCCCAGAGGCAGCAGCCGAAGCTTCGGATCGGCGAGGACCAGGCCTGTCGCCCGCCCTTCCAGCAGCTCCTCTGGCGGCAGCGGGTGTGTCGGAGGGTCCAACGACTCTCCCGGACTCTTCCTGACTCTGGCGATGAGCGACGACAGCTACAAGCCTCCGAGCTCGCGCCGTGCCCGAAGCAGAGCCGGCGCGCCCAGCGGTCGGCGCGGCTGATCTGGATGGGGTTGGCGATGGCCTTGCGCGGCCCATTGTTGATGATGGCGTCTGCCGTCACGGTTCCTGTAGTTAGGACTCCTTAGGATTCACGTCTTTTGTCCCTGCCAGGAACCAAGAACACACCCTGCGGGGGCTTGTAAGGTGCCTGTAGCCCCTTTTTTTAATATGATCTTCGTCGCGAAGCAGTGTGAGATGCTCGTCCCGTCTTAGCTTGGTCCCTCACTTCTAACCTCGCAAAGGCTTGATGCTCTGCGCCGACAGGTCCCGGTCCCCAGGCAAGCTTCAGCCGTCACTGGTATGCCAGGTCGCGATGTCGTGGTCAAGGCCAGGAGGTGAGCGGCCCGAGGTCCAGTAAGAGCCCCTGAGTCGCGATGCTCAGGAGGTCCCCCTTAGCGCTCAAGCAGCCACCGCTTGGTGAGAAAGGAGCGCAACGTCGCTATTACGGGGCTGCATTAGGTGCAAGGTTGGTGTTGCGATAGCTAGTAGCTCCGGAGAATGACTTATCTCAAGAGCCTGAAGCCACTCCTTGGCACGGTGCCGGGCCCGCGCGTCGGCAGCTGAGGAGTTGACTGGCGAGGTCCTCACGAGCCTCTTCCCTCTCTCCTTTACTCCCCTCCGTGCTCTACGTCCTCGGGTCCCGGCCCTCGAGCGAGCTCAGCCGTCGCTGGTATGCCAGGTCGCGATGCCGTGGTCAAGGCCAGGAGGTGAGGGCTGGAGAGCCAGTAAGAGCCCGTGAGTCGCGATGCTCAGGCGCCCCCCCCCCCTTTAACGTGCAAGCGGTTCACGCGGACGAGAGGGAAAGAGACACCGCAAAGGCCTCGCCCGACGCTACTCCTTAAAGAGATCCTGCGAGCTCATCACAAGGAAAACGAGAGTTGCCGTTACAATTGCCAGCCAGCTATTGGTTGCTCTAGAGGGGTGATGAGGGCACTGAGGGCCTGGTGTGGTGGCGCCTTGCGGGGCTACCGCGGCCAGAGCTCAGCCACTCAAGTTTGTTGACGTTGCAGGGACGGACCCATGCGCAAGCATCATGCCGTTGGGGAGCATCTCCATGAGTTGGTATCAATCAAGCGGGCGATTAAGTCGAGCACGTTAAGCATGAAGGAGCAAATCCATTTAGATAGATGCAGAAAAAGGCAAATGCCGATGGGTCAGGCCCGAGTGGCTTGGGGATAATGCAGCCCGAGGGGCGCCCCCAACAAAGTAACCTAAAGACATGAACAAAAGGGATACATGCCGCAGGGACGGACCCAAGCGGCCTGGGAATGATGCAGCCCTAGGGGCGCTCCCAGCTGAAAATGAAACTCGAAGGATGCCACCTGATGACGTTGGTGATGAAGGAATGCTGAAGTAGCGGGCGACATGCGCTGCGGAAGCCGACCCTCACGAGCCCCCAGGCCCTGGAGCCTCGGGAGGCTCCGGGGGCATAGGCGGCTCTTCAAGGGCCATCTCCATCTCTGCCAGGACTGCGGAACGCCTGACCTCCTGGGCCTCCAGAGTGCTCTTCATAAGATGCTGACGCGCGGCAGCCGCGTTCGGCAGGCCAAAAGGCATGCGGACATAGCTGTGGGGTGGGCGGCTCTTCAAGGGCCATCTCCATCTCTGCCAGGACTGCGGAACGCCTGACCTCCTGGGCCTCCATAATGCTCTTCATAAGATGCTGACGCGCGGCAGCCGCGTTCGGCAGGCCAAAAGGCATGCGGACATAGCTGTGGGGTGGACCCTCGCAGCGTCCCACGCGCGAGGGCTAGAAGCGCTCCTGAGAGGCGGCTCGGTTGAGCCCTGGTACGTCGATGCAGACGCGCAGCCCACCATCCTTGCCTGGATGGGGAGCTACGGCGGGTAAGCGGCGCCTGCCACTCATGACTCTTGACTCCTGCAGCTCCTGAATGATCTCGCTGATGAACTCCCGAGGGTTTGGCCCTCCTTGCCTCGCTCCTTCCTGAGGGAAACGTGCCTTGAAGCACACCTCCAAGTGGTGCCCGAGCGCCTCCCTCGTGACCTTGGCAAAGTCGGTGGCCCTCCAGGAGAGAGCCCCCGAGCCTTGCCCAAGAAGGGCGCCGGGCGCGCCTTCCTATGCGACAGAGGGTAGCGCCCCTTGAACGGGCGCGGGTCCTGACACAACGCCATCGGAGGGGCCTGCCTCCCGAGGGCTCGGACCAGGTGATGCCTTCTTCTTCTTAGGGACTGCCTCGGGAAGTCTTCCATTCCCGTGATCTGGGTCTTCGATTGCCGCGGCTTGAAAAGCACGCTCTAGAGAACACACTGCATCCCTCTCCTCACAAGGCACCGTGATGACTCCACTGCTCCCTGGCATCTTGAGGACATTGTAGCCGTGATGAGTTACTGCCATGAACTTGGCCAGGGCTGGGTACCCGAGGATGGCATTGTATGGCAGGCGAATGTGGGCAACGTCGAAGTCAATGAGCTCGGTGCGGTAGTTGTTGCGCTGCCCAAAGGTGACAGGAAGGCGGACTTGCCCTATTGGAACGGTGGAACCATCAGCGACTCCTGAGAAAGGCTTGGTTGGCTGAAGCTGATCGTATGGCACTTGGAGGTTGTTGAACGTCTCGACGGACAGGACGCTGAGTCCCGCTCCGCCATCGATGAGGATCCTAGTGACTTGCACATTGCTGATGATTGGGGAGCAAAGCATCGGGAGGACTCCGGCCGTGGCTGCGCACTTGAGCTGATCCGCTGAGCTGAATGTGATGGCGCACGCTGACCACCTGAGAGGGCGCGTGGCCTTAAGCTTGGGGAAGACTGCATTCACCTCGCGAGCAAACTGTTTGAAGATGCGCTGGGAGGCTGGGGCCTGAGCGCCACCCAGGATGCAAGCGATTGCGCGCGGCTCTTGGAAGCCCCCAGCCCCTTCATCCTGATGATGGTCTTCATTCCTCCTCGTCTGAGGTGGCAGAGGAGGGAGGTCTGCGTTGCCTTGTGGGCGATCCTCACGAGGCTGATCCCTCCAGCCTCCCTCGCGAGGCTGGTCCTGCCAACGGTCCTCGCGAGGTCGGTCACGCCACCCTTGGCGAGGGCCACGGTCTTCCCATCGTCCTCCACCTCTTCCTCCTCCGCGGCCATAGCCCCGGTCGTTGCGCTCGGGGCGTCGGCCAATACGCCCATCTCGCACGGCCTTGAGCTCTTGACATTCATTGGTGTTGTGTGTGTGGAGGTCGTGGTAGATGCAGTACCAGCTGCCCTTGGATGACTCAGGCTGATCCCTGCCCCGCTTGGTGTCTGGCTCTGCTGCAAGCACAACAGCCCCCTTGCACTTCATGTCCTTGACCTTGGGCTTCTTCTCTTCTGGATCGGCAGCCGGAAGCTCGAGGAGGGAGAGGCGTCCTTACTCGGCCATGGCGTACTTGGTCGCCAAGTTGAACAACTCCAGGGATGTGCACAAGTCTTCATGGATTGCTAGATCCTCTTTCATCTTGATGTCCCGCACGCCGTCAGAGAAGGCTGAGATGATGGCTTCCTCAGTCACCCTAGGGATCTTGAGGCGAGTGTTGTTGAAGCGCTGGATGTACTTTTGTAGGGTCTCTCCTGGCTGTTGCTTGATGCGGCGCAGGTCACTCATGGCCGGGGGCCGGTCACGAGTGCCCTGGAAGTTGGCGATGAAGCGAGTGCGCATCTCGTCCCAGGAGGAACTCGTCCCAGGAGCCAGGTTCAGGATCCAGGTGCGGGCATCGTCCTTGAGCGCCATGGGGAACCAGTTCGCCATGACCTTCTCGTCCCCGTTGGCGGTTTCGATGCCCAGCTCGTAGAGCTGGAGGAACTCCGCAGGGTCAGCCATGCCGTCGTAGCGCGGGGGCAGATCTGGCTTGAACTTGCCCGGCCAGGCCACGCTGCGTAGCTCAGTGGTGAAGGCACGGCAGCCTGCAGTGGCCATAGGAGGCCTCTGGTGACACAGGACTTGATCTTGGAGGTCTCCATGCACCGCCGCCAGGAGCAGCGCGGGGTCTTGGCACGCTGGAGCAGGAGCGCGGTCGTAACGTGCCGGTGCTGGGAGCATGCGGGCAGCTTCTTGGGAACGAGGGATCTCTTGGCAGCTCTTCTCTTGCTGCGCGGGCGCCGGATGGATCAGGTCCCGTCCAGGGGCCGCGCGCCTTGGGTCAGGGCGCCTTCTTGAGGGGGAGGTGGCGGAGGCGCCTCCGGAGCTGCTTTGCCCGCGCAGGGCGGGGGGCGATGCAGCGAGAGGGATGGTGCAGGGGAGTGTTGGAAATATGCCCTAGAGGCAATAATAAATGGATTATTATTATATTTCCTTGTTCATGATAATTGTCTTTTATTCATGCTATAATTGTATTATCCGGAAATCGTAATACACGTGTGAATACATAGACCACAATACGTCCCTAGTAAGCCTCTAGTTGACTAGCTTGTTGGTCAACAGATAGTCATGGTTTCCTGACTATGGGCATTAGATGTCATTGACAACGGGATCACGTCATTAGGAGAATGACGTCATGGACAAGACCCAATCCTAAGCATAGCACAAGATCGTGTAGTTCGTTTTGCTAGAGCTTTTCCAATGTCAAGTATCTCTTCCTTAGACCATGAGATCGTGTAACTCCCGGATACCGTAGGAGTGCTTTGGGTGTACCAAATGTCACAACGTAACTGGGTGACTATAAAGGTGCACTACAGGTATCTCCGAAAGTGTCTGTTGGGTTGACACGGATCGAGACTGGGATTTGTCACTTCGTATGACGGAGAGGTATCACTGGGCCCACTCGGTAGTGCATCATCATGATGAGCTCAAAGTGACCAAGTGTTTGGTCACGGGATCATGCATTATGGTACGAGTAAAGTGACTTGCCGGTAACGAGACTAACGAGGTATTGGGATACCGACGATCGAGTCTCGGGCAAGTAAAATACCGATTGACAAAGGTAATTGTATACGGGGTTGTTTGAATCCTCGACATCGTGGTTCAACCGATGAGATCATCGAGGAGCATGTGGGAGCCAACATGGGTATCCAGATCCCGCTGTTGGTTATTGCCCGAGAGCCGTCTCGGTCATGTCTGCATGTCTCCCGAGCCCGTAGGGTCTACACACTTAAGGTTCGGTGACGCTAGGGTTATAAGGAAGACTTGTATGTGATTACTGAATGTTGTTCGGAGTCCCGGATGAGATCCCGGACGTCACGACGAGTTCCGGAAGGGTCCGGAGGTAAAGATTTATATATGGGAAGTTGTCAAATGGACACCGGAAAGTTTCGGGGGCTTATCGGTATTGTACCGGGGCCACCGGAAGGGTTCCGGGGGTCCACCGGGAGGGGCCACCCCTCCCGGGGGGCCACATGGGCCGCGTGGGGCAGGAGCCAGCCCCTGGAGGGCTGGGCGCGCCCCCCTCTTGGGCCCATGCGCCTAGGGTTGGGGGGGAACCCTAGTGGGGGCGCACCCCCCTTGCTTGGGGGGCAAGCCCCCCTCCCTGGCCGCCGCCCCCCCTCTAGATCTCATCTAGAGGGGGCCGGCCCCCTTTCCCTTCCCCTATAAATAGAGGGGCGAGGGGAGGGCTGCATACCCAAGCCAAGGCGCAGCCCCTCCCCTCCCCAACACCTCTCCTCCTCCGTTGTGTGCTTGGCGAAGCCCTGTCGGAGTACTGCCTCTCCACCATCATCACGCCGTCGTGCTGCTGTTGGAGCCTTCTTCCTCAACCTCTCCTTCCCCCTTGCTGGATCAAGAAGGAGGAGACGTCGCCCGTACCGTATGTGTGTTGAACGCGGAGGTGCTGTCCGTTCAGCACTTGGTCATCGGTGATCTGAATCACGGAGAGTACGACTCCATCATCACCGTTCCCTCAAACGCTTCCGTACGCGATCTACAAGTGGTATGTAGATGCAATCTCTCTCCCATGACTCGTTGCTTAGATGAACTCATAGATGGATCTTTGTGAAACCGTAGGAAAATTTTTAATTTTCTGCAACGTTCCCCAATAGTGATATCAGAGCTAGGTCTATGCGTAGTTCTCTATTGCACGAGTAGAACACAATTTTGTTGTGGGCGTGGATCTTGTCAACTTGCTTGCCGCTACTAGTCTTACCTAGATTCGGAGGTATTGTGGGATGAAGCAGCCCGGACCAACCTTACACGTACGCTTACGTGAGACCGGTTCCACCGACTGACATGCACTAGTTGCATAAGGTGGCTGGCGGGTGTCTGTCTCTCCCACTTTAGTTGGAGCGGATTCGATGAAAAGGGTCCTTATGAAGGGTAAATAGAAGTTGACAAAATCACGTTGTGGTTATTCATAGGTAAGAAAACGTTCTTGCTAGAACCCAATTGCAGCCACGTAAAAGATGCAACAACAATTAGAGGATGTCTAACTTGTTTTTGCAGCAATTGTCATGTGATGTGATATGGCCAGAAGTTGTGATGAATGATATATTGTGATGTATGAGATCATGTTCTTGTAATAGGAATCACGACTTGCATGTCGATGAGTATGACAACCGGCAGGAGCCATAGGAGTTGTCTCTATTTTTGTATGACCTGCGTGTCATTGAAGAACGCCATGTAAATTACTTTACTTTATTGCTAAACGCGTTAGCCATAGAAGTAGAAGTAGTCATTGGCGTGACAACTTCATGAAGACACGATGATGGAGATCATGGTGTCATGCCGGTGACAAGATGATCATGGAGCCCCGAAGATGAAGATCAAAGGAGCTATATGATATTGGCCATATCATGTCACTACTTTATATAATTGCATGTGATGTTTATTATGTTTTATGCATCTTGTTTACTTAGAACGACGGTAGTAAATAAGATGATCCCTTATAATAATTTCAAGAAAGTGTTCCCCCTAACTGTGCACCGTTGCTAAAGTTCGTCATTTTGAAGCACCACATGATGATCGGGTGTGATAGATCCTTACGTTCACATACAACGGGTGTAAGACAGATTTACACATGCAAAACACTTAGGGTTAACTTGACGAGCCTAGCATGTACAGACATGGCCTCGGAACACAGAGACCGAAAGGTCGAACATGAGTCGTATGGAAGATTCGATCAACATGGAGATGTTCACCGATGATGACTAGTCCGTCTCACGTGATGATCGGACACGGCCTAGTCGACTCGGATCGTGTAACACTTAGATGACTAGAGGGATGCCTAATCTGAGTGGGAGTTCATTAAATAATTTGATTAGATGAACTTAACTATCATGAACTTAGTCTAAAACTTTTGCAAAATATGTCTTGTAGATCAAATGGCCAACGCTCATGTCAACATGAACTTCAACGTGTTCCTAGAGAAAACCAAGCTGAAAGATGATGGCAGCAACTATACGGACTGGGCCGGAACCTGAGGATCATCCTCATAGCTGCCAGGAAACAATATGTCCTAGAAGGACCGCTAGGTGACGCTCCCGTCCCAGAGAACCAAGACATTATGAATGCTTGGCAGTCTCGTGCTGATGATTACTCCCTCGTTCAGTGCGGCATGCTTTATAGCTTAGAACCGGGGCTCCAAAAGCGTTTTGAGCAACACGGAGCATATGAGATGTTCGAGGAGCTGAAACTAGTTTTCCAAGCTCATGCCCGGGTCGAGAGATATGAAGTCTCCGACAAGTTCTATAGTTGTAAGATGGAGGAAAATAGTTCTGTCAGTGAGCATATACTCAAAATGTCTGGGTTGCACAACCGCCTGTCCCAGCTGGACATTAACCTCCCGGATGAGGCGGTCATTGACAGAATCCTTCAGTCGCTCCCACCAAGCTACAAGAGCTTTGTGATGAACTACAATATGCAGGGGATGGTGAAGACCATTCCTGAAGTATTTTCAATGCTGAAGTCGGCAGAGGTTGAAATCAAGAAAGAACATCAAGTGTTGATGGTCAATAAGACCACTAAGTTCAAGAAGGGCAAGGGTAAGAAGAACTTCAAGAAGGACGGCAAAGATGTTGCTGCGCCCGGTAAGCCAGTTGCCGGGAAGAAGTCAAAGAATGGACCCAAGCCTGAAACTGAGTGCTTTTATTGCAAGGGGAAGGGTCACTGGAAGCAGAACTGCCCCAAATGCTTAGCGGATAAGAAGGCCGGCAACACTAAAGGTATATTTGATATACATGTAATTGATGTGTACCTTACCAGTACTCGTAGTAACTCCTGGGTATTTGATACCGGTGTCGTTGCTCATATTTGTAACTCACAGCAGGAGCTGCGGAATAAGCGGAGACTGGCGAAGGACGAGGTGACGATGCGTGTCGGGAATGGTTCCAAGGTCGATGTGATCGCCATCGGCACGCTACCTCTACATTTACCTACGGGATTAGTTTTAAACCTCAATAATTGTTATTTAGTGCCAAGTTTGAGCATGAACATTGTATCTGGATCTCGTTTGATGCGAGATGGCTACTCATTTAAATCCGAGAATAATGGTTGTTCTATTTATATGAGAGATATGTTTTATGGTCATGCCCCGATGGTCAATGGTTTATTCTTAATGAATCTCGAACGTAATACTACACATATTCATAGTGTGAATACCAAAAGATGTAAAGTTGATAACGAAAGTCCCACATACTTGTGGCACTGCCGCCTTGGTCACATTGGTGTCAAGCGCATGAAGAAGCTCCATGCTGATGGACTTTTAGAGTCTCTCGATTATGAATCATTTGACACATGCGAACCATGCCTCATGGGCAAGATGATCAAGACTCCGTTCTCCGGAACAATGGAGCGAGCAACCAACTTGTTGGAAATCATACATACCGGTGTGTGCCGTCCAATGAGCGTTGAGGCTCACGGAGGATATCGTTATGTTCTCACTCTCACAGACGACTTGAGTAGATATGGGTATGTCTACTTGATGAAACACAAGTCTGAGACCTTTGAAAAGGTCAAGGAATTTCAGAATGAAGTAGAGAATCAACGTGACCGAAAGATAAAATTCTTACGATCGGATCGTGGAGGAGAATATTTAAGTCACGAATTTGGTACACACTTAAGAAAATGTGGAATCGTTTCACAACTCACGCCGCCTGGAACACCTCAGCGTAAAGGTGTGTCCGAACATCGTAATCGCACTCTATTGATATGGTACGGTCTATGATGTCTCTTACCGATTTACCGCTATCATTTTGGGGATACGCTCTAGAGACAGCTACATTCACTTTAAATAGGGCACCGTCTAAATCCGTTGAGACGACACCGTATGAATTATGGTTTGGGAAGAAACCTAAGCTGTCGTTTCTAAAAGTTTGGGGATGCGATGCTTATGTCAAGAAACTTTAACCTGAAAAGCTCGAACCCAAGTCGGAAAAATGCGTCTTCATAGGATACCCTAAGGAAACCATTGGGTATACCTTCTACTTAAGATCCGAGGGCAAGATCTTTGTTGCCAAGAACGGATCCTTTCTAGAAAAAGAGTTTCTCTCGAAAGAAGTAAGTGGGAGGAAAGTAGAACTCGATGAAGTACTATCTCTTGAGCGGGATAGTAGTGCAGCTCAGGAAGATGTTCCTGTGATGCCTACACCAACTGAAGAGGAAAATAATGATGATGATCAAGGTACTTCGGATCAAGTTGCTACTGAACTTCGTAGGTCCACAAGGACACGTTCCGCACCAGAGTGGTACGGCAACCCTGTCCTAGAAATCATGTTGTTAGACAACGGTGAACCTTCGAACTATGAAGAAGCGATGGCGGGCCCAGATTCCAACAAATGGCTAGAAGCCATGAAATCCGAGATAGAATCCATGTATGAAAACAAAGTATGGACTTTGACTGACTTGCCCGATGATCGGCGAGCGATAGAAAACAAATGGATCTTTAAGAAGAAGACGGATGTGGATGGTAATATTACCATCTATAAAGCTCGACTTGTCGCTAAGGGTTATCGGCAAGTTCAAGGGATTGAATACGATGAGACTTTCTCTCCCGTAGCGAAGCTCAAGTCCGTCTAAATCATGTTAGCAATTGCCGCATACTATGATTATGAGATATGGCAGATGGACGTCAAAACGGCATTCCTTAACGGTTATCTTAAGGAAGAGCTGTATATGATGCAGCCGGAAGGTTTTGTCGATCCTAAGAACGCTAACTAAGTATGCAAGCTCCAGCGATCCATTTATGGGCTGGTTCAAGCATCTCGGAGTTGGAACATTCGCTTTGATGAGATGATCAAAGCGTTTGGGTTTATGCAGACTTATGGAGAAGCCTACGTTTACAAGAAAGTGAGTGGGAGCTCTGTAGCATTTCTCATATTATATGTAGATGACATACTTTTGATGGGAAATGATATAGAATTCTTGGACAGCATTAAGGCCTACTTGAATAAGTGTTTTTCAATGAAGGACCTTGGAGAAGCTGCTTATATATTAGGCATCAAGATCTATAGAAATAGATCGAGACGCCTCATAGGTCTTTCACAAAGCACATACCTTGATAAGATTTTGAAGAAGTTCAAAATGGATCAGTCCAAGAAGGGGTTCTTGCCTTTATTGCAAGGTGTGAGATTGAGCTCGGCTCAATGCCCGACCACGGCAAAAAGATAAAGAAGAGATGAGTGTCATCCCCTATGCTTCATCCATAGGATCTATTATGTATGCCATGTTGTGTACCAGACCTGATGTAAACCTTGCCATAAGTTTGGTAGGAAGGTACCAAAGTAATCCCGGCAAGGAACACTGGACGGCGGTCAAGAATATCCTGAAGTACCTGAAAAGGACAAAGGACATGTTTCTCATTTATGGAGGTGACGAAGAGCTCGTCGTAAAGGGTTACGTCGACGCTAGCTTCGACACAGATCTGGATGACTCTAAGTCACAAACCGGATACGTGTATATGTTGAATGGTGGAGCAGTAAGCTGGTGCAGCTGCAAGCAGAGCGTCGTGGCGGGATCTACATGTGAAGCGGAGTACATGGCAGCCTCGGAGGCAGCGCATGAAGCAATTTTGGTGAAGGAGTTCATCACCGACCTAGGAGTCATACCCAATGCGTCGGGGCCGATCAAACTCTTCTGTGACAACACTGGAGCTATTTCCCTTGCCAAGGAGCCCAGGTTTCACAAGAAGACCAGGCACATCAAGCGTCGTTTCAACTCCATCCGTGAAAATGTTCAAGATGGAGACATAGATATTTGCAAAGTACATACGGATCTGCGACATGCAGATCCGTTGACTAAACCTCTCTCACGAGCAAAACATGATCAACACCAGAACTCTATGGGTGTTCGATTCATCATAATGTAACTAGATTATTGACTCTAGTGCAAGTGGGAGACTGTTGGAAATATGCCCTAGAGGCAATAATAAATGGATTATTATTATATTTCCTTGTTCATGATAATTGTCTTTTATTCATGCTATAATTGTATTATCCGGAAATCGTAATACACGTGTGAATACATAGACCACAATACGTCCCTAGTAAGCCTCTAGTTGACTAGCTCGTTGGTCAACAGATAGTCATGGTTTCCTGACTATGGGCATTAGATGTCATTGACAACGGGATCACGTCATTAGGAGAATGACGTGATGGACAAGATCCAATCCTAAGCATAGCACAAGATCGTGTAGTTTGTTTTGCTAGAGCTTTTCTGATGTCAAGTATCTCTTCCTTAGACCATGAGATCGTGTAACTCCCGGATACCGTAGGAGTGCTTTGGGTGTACCAAACGTCACAACGTAATTGGGTGACTATAAAGGTGCACTACAGGTATCTCCGAAAGTGTCTGTTGGGTTGACACGGATCGAGACTGGGATTTGTCACTTCATATGACGGAGAGGTATCACTGGGCCCACTCGGTAGTGCATCATCATGATGAGCTCAAAGTGACCAAGTGTTTGGTCACGGGATCATGCATTACGGTACGAGTAAAGTGACTTGCCGGTAACGAGACTAACGAGGTATTGGGATACCGACGATCGAGTCTCGGGCAAGTAAAATACCGATTGACAAAGGGAATTGTATACGGGGTTGTTTGAACCCTCGACATCGTGGTTCAACCAATGAGATCATCGAGGAGCATGTGGGAGCCAACATGGGTATCCTGATCCCGCTGTTGGTTATTGCCCGAGAGTCATCTCGGTCATGTCTGCATGTCTCCCGAGCACGTAGGGTCTACACACTTAAGGTTCAGTGACGCTAGGGTTATAAGGAAGACTTGTATGTGATTACCGAATGTTGTTTGGAGTCCCGGATGAGATCCCGAACGTCACGAGGAGTTCCGGAAGGGTCCGGAGGTAAAGATTTATATATGGGAAGTTGTCAAACGGACACCGGAAAGTTTCGGGGGCTTATCGGTATTGTACCGGGGCCACCGGAAGGGTTCCGGGGGTCCACCGGGAGGGGCCACCCCTCCCGGGGGGCCACATGGGCCGCGTGGGGCAGGAGCCAGCCCCTGGAGGGCTGGGCGCCCCCCCCTTGGGCCCATGCGCCTAGGGTTGGGGGGGAACCCTAGTGGGGGCGCACCCCCCTTGCTTGGGGGGCAAGCCCCCCTCCCTGGCCACCCCCCCCTCTAGATCTCATCTAGAGGGGGCCGGCCCCCTTCCCCTTCCCCTATAAATAGAGGGGCGAGGGGAGGGCTGCATACCCAAGCCAAGGCGCAGCCCCTCCCCTCCCCAACACCTCTCCTCCTCCGTTGTGTGCTTGGCGAAGCCCTGTCGGAGTACTGCCTCTCCACCATCATCACGCCGTCGTGCTGCTGCTGGATCCTTCTTCCTCAACCTCTCCTTCCCCCTTGCTGGATCAAGAAGGAGGAGACGTCGCCCGTACCATACGTGTGTTGAACGCGGAGGTGCTGTCCGTTCAGCACTTGGTCATCGGTGATCTGAATCACGGCGAGTACGACTCCATCATCACCGTTCCCTCAAACGCTTCCGTACGCGATCTACAAGTGGTATGTAGATGCAATCTCTCTCCCATGACTCGTTTCTTAGATGAACTCATAGATGGATCTTGGTGAAACCGTAGGAAAAATTTTAATTTTCTACAACGTTCCCCAACAGGGAGCCCCCTGCGGCGCTGACGAGCTCGGTGATGCGAGCAAGCCACTCGTCGTAGAGGTCGTCGACGGGGCGATAGTGCAGGAGCTCTCGCGCCAGGAGTAGCGCTGTGTGCAAATCCGCGGGGGCGCGACGGACGTGGGACGACGAACCGGCTAGAGTCAGCGGCGGGGTGGCGGTGCGGCCTTCCCGCCGCACCGAGGGATGCAAGGACGATGCCTGATGCTCGTTCCCCGCCGGCCCGGTGGTGGCGTGTACGGCAGGCGACGGGGAACGACGGGGAGGCCCTCCGACGGGGGCCGTCTGGGTGACATGGGCCGCGAGGGCAGCCCTATGCTCGGCGCGGGCTCGACGAGCGTCAGATATGGATGCGACGGACAACGAAACGCAAGGGCGGCAGGCGTGATTACGGCGCACCCCTACCTGGCGTGCCAATTGTCGGATTTTGGGTTCCGGGAGACCCTTAAGGTTCAAACTCTGGGGTACGTGCGGAGATCACTCTTCCACCAACTTACGTCTCGTCGCCTCGCAAAGGATCTAGGCTACACAAAGAACAACACAAGGGACGCAAGGTTTATACTGGTTCAGGCCACCATTGTGGTGTAATACCCTACTCCAGTGTGTGGTGTGGTGGATTGCCTCAGGGGCTGATGATGAACAATACAAAGGAAGAACATCCTCACGAAGGGAGGGGTTCTAGTGTTGGTGGTTCTGTCTAAGGTTCGATTGGTCGACCCCCTTGCCTTGATAATGGCTAGTCCTATTTATAGAGCGAGGCCCTGGTCCTCTTCCCAAATATTGAGCGGGAAGGGCGCCAACAATTTGGCCATTTTGAAGGGGAACATCTAGTACACTTATCCTAACTAAAGTTGGTCCTCGCCTGCCAAAGGCTCTGATGATGACGCCGGCTTGGGCCCCACGATGACCTCCATCCCGCCGTTCTGCTGGTCTTGGTCTTGTTGCACCGAAATGGTTGCCTTTGCTTGATACCTTGGCCTGTGCTTGCCCCCTTTGCACCAAAGAGGAAACAAGGACACTGCACAGGCCGGCGCCCGCCTGGCGCCCGCCTGGCTTCGGTCGTCATGGCTTGCGTCACGGGCACTTCGTGAGGTACCCCGCCTTGATCTCTCCGCCTCCTCGCGAGCCGGCATGATGAGGATGCGCCTGAGGAAGGTTCCTGTCGTCCACCCCGCGAGGCTTGGCCCCTCGCGAGGGTCTTGAGCTTGTGTTGATGAAGATGGGCCGTACTGGGCCACTCCTTAAGCCACGCCGCAGGCCGCAGGCAGGCAAGTCTGGGTACCCCAGTTCCCAGAACGCCGACAGCTTCCGTTGCAAAAATAAATCTCCCGAAGGTTTCATTCCGTTTGGACTCCGTTTGATATTCCTTTTCATCAAAACACTGAAATAGGCAAGAAAACAACAATTTGGGTCGGGCCTCTGGTTAGTAGGTTAGTCCTAAAAATGATATAAAAGTGCTTAGTAAAGCCCATTAAACATCCAAAACACATAATATAATAGCATGAATACTTCATAAATACGTTGGAGACGTATCACTGCTCGAACCCATCCCATTCGTGCATTCGCTCTCTAACTCTCTCGCAGGTCTC
>NC_041387.1:80266017-80280552 GCF_002162155.2 Triticum dicoccoides | reverse complement strand
GCCGCCGACCACTCGCGCCCCCTGCCATCGACCGCCACTCTGTTTCCCCCTTTTCATATCACAAGCGGATGAATCCTATGTGAGTTCATCGTCTTTCTCAATTAGGGTTAGGTTTTCTTCGATCTATACTCCATTTGACGTTAGTTTTGACCCATTTGATCTGGGATTTGAGGATGTACTCTATCTAAACCCTTGTAGGTTCCGCATACCATTGTTGACCCAGAGTGGTGTGGCATTGTTGCTGGAGGACCGATGTGCAGTCACAACTTGCTGGTGCATAGGGGTGTTGTATTCCAAGGCGTGAACACCGGCCATAGGTTTTACAGATGTGGTAATGAGGTTTCACTACTAGGAAAAATCCTAGTAGTAGCGCGGGTTAAAAGCTAGTAGTAGCGCGGGTGCGTGCGCTACTACTACGGTGCTACATCTAACTAGTAGTAGTAGCGTGGTCCATCCCGCGCTACTAGCATGTGTGTTAGTAGTAGCGCGGGTTCGACACACGCTACTACTAACTATCTGTAGCGCGTGTCTGTGACCCGCGCTACTACTAAAAATCTCGACCCCGTGCGTGTTGTCAATGGTGTCAATGGTTCGATCCAGCAACGACAAGGGTCGCCGAAGGTTTGGACGGCAGTGGAGACCAGATCCAGCGATGGCTGTTGTAGAGGGACCGGATCCAATGCAGAAGAGAGCAAGACGGCAGTGTGAGGGTCCTCTTCACGGCCAAGGCAGAGAGCTCCTCGTTGGCCATGTCGACGACCTGCGCAGGCATGGGCATAAGAGGTGAGTAAAATCAGAGGGACATGGAGAGGGAAAAGTAGAAACAAGGAAGGAAGGAATGAGATGGAGGGCTCACGGGGTCTCGTCGCCGGTGGTGAGTTGGTCCGACGTGGTGGCAGGGAGATGTGGGGGAGACCGGCGAGCTCCGGGACGCCGGCAGCATGAGGCGGCCTCCCTCTTTTAGCTCCATGGAGGAGGAGGCACGCGACACGAGGAGGTGAACTCGTTGGGCGCCATGGAGGAGGAGGTGTGCAGCACCATGGGAGAGCCTATGGAGAGACGGGGGGAGAGTGAGGGAGAAAGGAGGGATTCTGCCGAGGATATGGGGATTTCACCTACCTTGTACTTACTAGTAGCAAGGGGTATAAACCTGCGCTACTACTAAGTTGATAGTAGTAGCGCGGTTTTATACCCCTCGCTACTACTATGGCATGTCCCTGGGGGGGGCACGGTAGAGACCACTTAGTAGTAGCAAGGGTTATAAACCCGCGCTACTACTATCAAGTTAGTAGTAGTGGGGGATAAAAACCCGCGCTACTAGTAAGTAGCAGTAGCGAGGGTTATAAACCCGCGCTACTAGTAAGCGTCTGCCTATAAACTTTTCCCTAGTAGTGTTTGTGCAAATTCTCTGTATGCCATTGAACAATTTTCTACTAGAGACTCTGTAATTTAGCTTTAATTTGGGATTAGGCTTATATGTATGTATTGTTTGGTAATTAAGAACAGAGTGTATAGCTTGTTACAAGTCCATTATAATTCAGCTTTTGGTAATTACAACATTTAAGTGTTCAGTTCCTATTCAATTGTACTTAGTACTTTCTCTGTTTGCAAATTTTTTAATGCGGGAAGGTGACAACTATGGTCTGGTGCATTGGATTGATGCAGAATGGCTAGAACCAATGCAAAATGCATTGCGCAAGATTTGGGATATGTATGACCAGAGCAGCACAAAGATTGAAAGAAAGGAGAAGGTGATAGTGAAGCTGGAAGAAGAAAATAAGTTAATACAAGAGAAGCATCACAACCGTATAAAGGAAACAAGGTAGTTTTTTTGCAACAGATCACAAGAATGTGATGAGGGAGAACTATCAGAAGATTATGCGGGATAGTGGTGTAGAGAAAGTTGTAGTTGAAGCCCAGGAAGAGAAGGCTAAGCTTGATAAAGAGAATATGGAACTGAAGCTAGCACTTCAAGTTATTAAGCAGAGCAATGAGGAACTGATCACCAATTGGAAGAAGGTTGTAGCAGATCAAGGTATGGCAGAGGTGAAGCAAGAGAAGAAAAGGCTGGAGTATATCATAGCTGATTTGCTGAAGGCTGGGGAGCAGAACAAGAGTAAGATCAAGAGAATCAAGGAAATTTGTGATGAGTAAATGTAGGGTTTATGTATTATGTATTATGTATTATGTATTATGTATGGTTGTGATGGCTACTAATGTTAGAAGCAAGAACAGTGTGTGGGTGTGGTACTATCTGAACCTATATTATCATGTATGGTTGTCAGTGTACTAGAGTAGGGGTACCCTATTACCCTGAACTTGTGCACGGGCAGTCGCAGCATCCCGCGGCAAGGCTTGCCTGGTGACCGCCAAGATCCTCCGCGGCTACTTTGAAGACCATTCAAGAGCAAAGTACTCAAACCAAGGCCCTGGCAAGAGGAGCTTGCCGGGAAGGCCAACCAAGGCCCCGGCAAGAGGAGCTTGCCGGGAAAGCCAACCCAGGCCCCGGCAAGAGAAGCTGGCCGGGAAGGAAACACGACCCCGGCAAGAGGAGCTTGCCGGGAAGGCCGCTCAAGGCGTACCAAGGAACTTGCCGCGACGCGCCACGCGCTCCAGCAAGGCGACAAGGCCCCGGCAAGAGGAGCTTGCCGGGAAGACTGGCCAAGGTACCTCGGAGCACGGCGAGCGACAAGCTTCCGGGCCCGACGAGATAGCAGCAGCGACAAGATGACGACCGCAGCAAGGAGCTTGCCGCGGGAAACCCCCACTTCGTGCCCGTGCTCCAGCCCACCTGCCAACGTGTCGCTTTGGAGCCCTCCCAAGCACACGCGGCAGGGGGCCGTGCAGCTAGGGGTGCGAGGTGGCAAGCAGGCGCTGACAAGATCACCATCGTGGCGAACGATGGCGCCCCTAAAGGTCCTTCTCTGCACTGTTCGGGCGACTCAGATGGGCATTTAATGACCTTGTCCCCTGCCGTCAGAGTTAGGTGGGGTGCACTGTACAAGCAACTGTACCAACTACCTTGCTTTTTACGTTTTTACCCTCCTCTGCGTTGCCACCTGTTGGTGACC
The DNA here is from genome assembly GCF_002162155.2 of Triticum dicoccoides. Lineage (NCBI taxonomy): Eukaryota > Viridiplantae > Streptophyta > Magnoliopsida > Poales > Poaceae > Triticum > Triticum dicoccoides. The sequence continues at coordinate 80,277,481 of NC_041387.1, read as the reverse complement.
CCTTTAGCGTATAAAAGGAGGCCCCTGCGCAACGTAGAGGAGGTTCGGCTCATTCGAAACATCCGGCACACCCTCGCGCTCAGTCTGGCAGCGTCCATCGCTCCTGAGCAAGAATCCAATACACACAAACAAGCAGCAGTAGGGTTTTACGCATCCGTGCGGCCCGAAGCTGGGTAAAACCGCCCGTGTGCCTCGCCTCGATCTGCTCTTCGCGCGGTCTCCGCCCCCCCACCGAACTGAAAGGGGCCCGGCCAGCCGGCCCCATAGGTGTTCGAGGGTCAGCATCCCCCGACATCTCTGGCGCGCCAGGTAGGGGGGCGTCGAGATTGTGAGAACCTGATCCGGCGTTCACACGAGCTAGATCTGCATTCTCTTCACCAACATGCCACCGAAGAAGAAGACTTCAGCATCAGCCGCTCCGTCCGCGTCGCTTCCGCCACCGTTGGAGCAAACGGGTGGTGGAATGGACGCCGGCGGAAGAATGGGCCTCGACGAGGAAGCTCATGATGCTGCCAGGTCCAAGAACAAGGCTGCGCAAGCCTCGGCGTCTGTGGATGTTCCGCGCCACTCTCAGGAGGCGCAAGATCAACAGCGCCCTGGCGCTCGCAGCGCCATGCGCATGATAGACCAAGGCCAAGCTGCTGGATCTCGGGGCGCTCAAGACCAGCATGCACGCCAGCATGCTGGCACGAGCGGGGCACGGTCGCTTGGGCGGGATACTGCTCCTTCTAACGTAGTTAGAAGTTCGAGCACGTCCCGCTCCTCGCGCCGTCCGCCACTGCCACCCACCACTCCAGCAGAAGCCTTGGCGCGAGCGCAACTTCTCCTAGACTACCCTCCGACGGCGGACAAGACCGATGAATGGAGGGCCACTATCCAGAGCCTCATCGGCTTCGCCAACGGCGACACCACGCGGCAACCAAACACCTCGCTGCCGCGGCAGGACAGCCAGACGCGAGCCGACGGCAACAAGACCGGGGGAGGTGTGACTTCCATGCACTCTCCACTACGAAGGCCAAAGTCGCCGATTCGCCGGGTCCACCCCGACAGCGGCTCCACCGCGTCGTCGGACCCACGAGCGCGTCGCGACCAGCGCCAAGTTCTCCATGAATGACAGCAAGAAGACGCTCGAACCCGCGTCGAGCGCCGAAGAGAAGCGCGACGTCAATCCGACAAGCGCGCTGGGCCCTCTATTGACATGCATGCGCCAGGGGAACCAGGCGATCTGCCGTACGCGGTAGGTTGCCCTGCGTTCACCCGTGAGCTGCGGCAAGTCCAGTGGCCCAGTACGAAGAACTTCAAGCCAGATGTGCCGGAGAAGTACGACGGCAAGACGCATCCGTCAGAGTTCCTCAGCATCTACACCATCGCGGTGCAGGCTGCCGGGGGACGAGACGACAAGATCCTCGCCAACTACTTCCCGCTGGTGCTCAAGCCCAACGTCAGATCCTGGCTCATGCACTTGCTAGAAAGCTCCATATCCTCTTGGGCTGATCTGTGCCATCAGTTTGTCGGCGCCTTCACCGGCGGACACAAGCCTCATGGCCAGGAGAGTGATCTTCATTTGCTCGCCCAGAAGGAAGGAGAGCCCCTGCGCAAGTACATCCAAAGATTCAGCAGCGTGCAGCACAACATCCCAGATGTCCACCCTGCCGCGGTGATCAGCGCGTTCCATCAGAATGTGCGAAACCGCGGGATGTGGGAGGAAATGGTGATGTGCAAGATCAGGGATGTCAGTGAGCTATATGCACTGGCCGACAAGTGTGCACGCGCTGAAGAAGGGAGGAGACTCCCCGGAGAAGATATAGGAGCAGAGGGATCTGACAGTGAGGATGCTGCCCCGGCAAGGAAAAACCGGCGGCGGAACAACAGAAGGAGGAAAGGTAAAGAAGTGCTAGCTGTCGAGCAGACCGGAAATGGAGGTGGCGCCAAGGAAACCAAAGCTGGTGGCTCCGACAAGGAGGCCCAGCCTATGTCGGCCGCCGACAAGCAGGACAGCTCCGGCAAGCAGTATTGCAAGATTCACCGCACCAAGGGCCATGATCTCCAGCACTGCAAGAAAGTCGAGCAGCTTGTTGAGCAACAGAAAGCTGAATACGAGCGGCACGACAAGGAGAAGGCCCAGGAAGGTGCTGGCGGATCCGGCAAGAAACGTCCCGGCCGGGGAGGACGCCGCAGCAAGGCCAAGCAGCGGCAAGGAGACAGACCTCCTCGCGGCCTCGACAAGGATGAAGATGATGGCGACGATGAAGATATGGATGATGAGGACACTGATGAACAGGAGTTCCAGAAAGCCACAGAGGTCCTATGCGTTGACGGTGGTGCTTCTCTGCACACCTCGCACCGTCAGTTCAAGCAGTGGGTGCGGGAAGTTAATGCAGCGGAACCACCCGTTGAGTCACGCAAGCCTCTGAAATGGTCCAGCACGCCTATCATCTTCGACATTGAGGACCACCCTGATCGCGTAACTGCGATCGGGTGCTTGCCGATGTTGGTTTCACCAACAATCCGCAACCTCAAGGTCACAAAGATGCTAGTTGACGGCGGGGCCAGCTTGAATCTAATCTCCTCCGCGGTGCTCCAGAAACTCCAAATCCCTGACAGCGAGCTCGAGGAAACCGGCACTTTCCAAGGAATCAGCCCAGGAAGGAGCAAGCCGAAGGGAAAAATCACGTTGCCGGTAACATTTGGCAGTGAGCTGAACTTCAGGACTGAGAGGGTCACGTTTGACGTTGCCGACTTCCCATTACCTTACAATGGGATGCTTGGCCGTCCAGCACTCGCCAAGTTCATGGCAGCCTCTCACTATGCATACAACATACTGAAAATGCCAGGCCCAATAAGTGTCATCTCTGTCCCTGGAGACAAGAAGGATGCTCTTATCTGTGCCGACAAGATCTACCGGGAAGTAGCAGCCGCAGCAGAGCGCAAGACACTTGCCGCTGAAGCTCCCGGGGGAAGGAAGAAGACCAAGTCCGGCAAGAGCTCTGATGCCCACTCCGGCAAGCGCACCTCTTCGGAGTGCTGCGCTACCGTCGAGGACGCACCATCGAGCTCCACCGGCAAGCGCAAGAAGACAATGGCAGCTTCACCTGCGACTAAGAAAGTGTCCGCCAAGGAGGATGGCGCCGGTGGTACCTTCACCATCAGCGCCACTCTTGACCCCAAATAGGAAAGCGCGCTCGTTGCTTTCCTGCGGGCGAATGTCGACGTGTTTGCGTGGCAACCGTCTGATATCCCCGGTGTTCCCAGGAAAGTAATTGAGCACCACCTTGCCGTCTGTCCTCATGCGCGGCCCGTCAAGCAAAGAGTCAGGAAGCAGGCAGTGGAGCGCCAAGAGTTCATAGCAGAAGAAATCAAGAAGTTGGAAGCAGCAGGCCTTGTCAGAGGAGTACTCCATCCCACGTGGTTGGCCAATCCAGTTGTCGTGCGCAAGGCTAACGGGAAATGGAGACTCTGTATTGACTTCACTGATGTCAATAGAGCTTGTCCCAAAGACCCATTTCCCTTGCCGTGCATTGACCAGATTGTTGCCTCCACAACCGGATGTGATTTGCTTTCATTTCTTGACGCATACTCAGGATACCATCAGATCTTCATGGCAGAAGAAGATGAAGAGAAAACCGCATTTATCACCCCGTGTGGCATGTACTGCTTTGTACGGATGCCTTTTGGGTTGAAGAATGCTGGTTCAACATTCGCAAGGGTAGTCCACCATGCTTTTGAGCCGCAGATGCACAGAAATGTGGAAGCCTACATGGATGACATAGTGGTCAAGAGCAAGGACAGGGCGACCCTAATTCAAGATTTAGACGAGACTTTTGCAAATCTGCGCAAGATCAACCTCAAGCTCAACCCCGAGAAGTGCGTGTTTGGAGTCCCTTCCGGCAAGCTTCTCGGGTTCTTCGTGTCTCAGCGGGGAATTGAAGCCAATCCCGACAAGATCAAGGCCATTGAGCAGATCGAAGCACCAAAGCGCGTCAAGGATATACGAAGGCTTGCCGGTTGCGTGGCTGCTCTTAGCAAGTTTATCTCTAGATCTGTTGAACGCGCCCTGCCATTTTTCAAAATATTGAAAAACGCAGGTCCGATGAAATGGACTCCAGAAGCGGAGGCCGCGCTACAGGACTTAAAGAGGTACCTGTCCTCCACTCCAATACTTGTCGCACCTAAGCCACAAGAGAAGTTGCTGCTATATCTGGCAGCAACCAATCAAGTGGTTAGTGTTGCGTTAGTAGCGGAGAGAGAGGCGGACGATGAGCCAACAACCGCGGCAAGTGAATCCAGCGACAAGCAGGGGGCTTCTCCGACAAGCTCTGGCCCCGACAAAGTCGAGTCTGCGCAGGCATGCAAGGAGGTGCAGAGGAAAATGGTGCAGCGCCCAGTTTACTTTGTCAGTTCCCTTCTGCAAGGGGCTAGGTCAAGGTACTCCGGTGTGCAGAAGCTGCTTTTCGGCCTCCTCATGGCCTCGAGAAAGCTGCGCCATTACTTCCAAGCACATGAGATCACAGTCGTCACTCGCTTTCCGCTGAAAAGGATACTGCAAAATCCAGAAGCAACAGGCAGGATTGTCAAGTGGGCGCTGGAACTGTCAAGCTTTGGCCTCAAGTTTGAGAGCACCTCAACTATCCAAAGCAGAGCATTGGCAGAGTTCATAGCAGAGTGGACGCCAACCCCAGATGAAGAAATTCCAGAGACAAGCATCCCCGTCAAAGAAGCAAGCAAAGAGTGACTGATGTACTTTGATGGTGCCTTCTCGCTGCAAGGCGCCGGTGCAGGCGTGCTGCTTATCGCACCCACCGGAGAGCACCTTAAGTACATAGTCCAGATGCACTTTCCCAAGGAGCAAGCAACCAACAATACCGCAGAGTATGAAGGATTGCTCGCCGGACTCAGAATCGCGGCAGACCTTGGGATCAGCAAGCTCATTGTCAGGGGTGACTCAAAGTTGGTCGTCCGCCAAGTAAACAAGAATTATCAGAGTCCGTTGATGGAAGCTTACGTCGATGAAGTGAGGAAACTAGAAGAGCACTTTGACGGCCTACAGATGGAACATATCCCGAGAGCTCAGAATGATATTGCTGATGGCTTGTCAAAGTGCGCCGCACTAAAGTTACCTGTGGAACCAGGGATCTTTGTGCTTAAGTTGACTCAACCATCCGTGACACCATCAACTGGACAAAGCAAGAAAAGGAAGTTGGTTTCTGGTGACTACCTTCCGGCAGAGCTCCCCGAAGCCGCCGCCAAGAAGGTCCCCAGAATCGATGCCGAAGGCGCTGAGGGGTAGTCTGCTCCGGCAAGCCTCATGGTTTGTTCCGTCGAAGCAGACGCTCCCGACAGGTTTTGTTCCGGCAAGCTTGTCGGGGAACGTCAAGCTCCGGCAGAGGTGCAGCTCCTCGCCGTAGAAGCGGACGTTCCCACAGCAGCTGAGTGCAACACCGAGAACGCTGAGGGGCAGTCTGCTCCGGCAAACCTTATGGTTTGTTCCATTAAAGCAGACGCTCCCGACAAGTTTTGCTCCGGCAAGCTTGTCGGGGAACGTCAAGCTCCGGCAGAGCCACAGGTTCTTGCCGTAGAAGCGGATGTTCCTGCAGCGGCAGATTTGCCTTTAGTCCTTGTTGTCGAGCCACAAGCTCCAACATGGGCGCAGCAAATTGTCCGTTTCCTTCAGACAGGAGAACTTCCTGAAGAGCAAGAAGAAGCGGAAAGAGTAGCCCGGCAGTCAAGTATGTACCAGTTTGTCGACAAGACACTGTACAGAAGAAGGCTCAATGTGTGAAATTGAAGTGTATTCCCCGGGAAGACGAACAAAAGCTGTTGGCAGAGATACACGGAGGCATATGTGGTCACCACATTGGCGCGAGAGCACTTGTCGGCAAAGCGTTCCGGCAAGGTTTCTTCTGGCCAACAGCCCTCCAGGATGCAACTGCACAAGTAACCAAGTGTGAAGCGTGCCAGTTCCATTCCAAGCAGATACACCAGCCAGCTCAAGCTCTCCAGACGATCCCTTTATCCTGGCCATTTTCGGTCTGGGCGCTCGACATCCTCGGCCCCTTTCCCCGAGCTGTCGGGGGCTTTGAATACTTGTACGTCGCAATCGACAAGTTCACAAAGTGGCCGGAAGTGAAACCAGTGAGGAAGGTGACCGCACAGTCAGTCGTCAAGTTCTTCAGGTCGATTGTTTGCCGCTTCGGGATCCCCAACAGGATAATTACCGACAACGGCACACAATTTACGAGCCGCACCTTCATGCAGTACGTCCAAGACCTTGGCGCCAAGGTCTGCTTTGCTTCTGTTGCTCATCCAAGAAGCAACGGTCAAGCAGAGAGGGCAAATGCTGAAGTGCTGCGCGGGCTCAAGACCAGAACTTTCGACAGGCTGAACAAGTGCGGAAGGAACTGGATCGAGGAGCTGCCGGTGGTTCTTTGGTCGATCAGAACGACGCCAAATCGAGCCACTGGCCAGACACCCTTTGCTCTAGTCTATGGAGCAGAGGCAGTTACCCGCACGGAACTCGTATACGGGTCACCTCGAGTGCTCGCTTATGATGAGCTCGAGTAAGAGCAGCTGCGGCAAGATGACGCGCTGCTCCTTGAGGAAGACCGTCTCCAGGCTGCTGTGCGAGCTACTCGCTACCAGCAAGCTCTGCGCCGCTACCATAGCCGCAGAGTCAATGCCAGGAGTCCTGAGGAAGGCGACCTTGTTCTTCGACGCGTTCAGTCGGCCAAGAATTCCAACAAGTTGACGCCGAAGTGGGAAGGCCCTTACCGGGTGAAGCGAGTCACAAGGCCTGGCGCTGTCCGCCTTGAGACCGAAGATGGCGTACCAGTGAGCAACTCCTGGAACATCGAGCATCTTCGTAAGTTTTACCCGTAAGGCGCGGTTGTCGGACCCTGTCCGGCAACCACCCTTCTGTACAAGTCTTGCCGCTGTTGCATGTAAACCTTTGTACAGAGCCGGGCGCAGACCCCGTGCACCAGTAAAGCTCATGTGCCCCACGGAACTCGTATACAGGTCACCTCGAGTGCTCGCTTATGATGAGCTCGAGCAAGAGCAGCTGCGGCAAGATGACGCGCTGCTCCTTGAGGAAGACCGTCTCCAGGCTGCTGTGCGAGCTGCTCGCTACCAGCAAGCTCTGCGCCGCTACCATAGCCGCAGAGTCAATGCCAGGAGTCTCGAGGAAGGCGACCTTGTTCTTTGGCGCGTTGAGTCGGCCAAGGATTCCAACAAGTTGAAGCCAAAGTGGGAAGGCCCTTACCGGGTGAAGCGAGTCACAAGGCCTGGCACAGACCGCCTTGAGACCGAAGATGGCGTACCAGTGAGCAACTCCTGGAACATCGAGCATCTTCGTAAGTTTTACCCGTAAGGCGCGGTTGTCGGACCCTGTCCGGCAACCACCTTTCTGTACAAGTCTTGCCGCTGTTGCATGTAATCCTTTGTGCAGAGCCAGGCGCAGACCCTGAGCACCAGTAAATGAAGCGCTGACACCCCGGGGTTAGAGCATGCATGCTAGGTTGAGTCTCGTCCTTGGTTAGGGTTGACAGTGCCTAACAGCGGCTAACCCCTAGCTTAGAGGTCGAGTTTCCGTCCCTTTGCTTTCCTTTTGTACGCAGGGCTCACACGTCCTGGCTAGACTGCTTGAGGACGAAAGGGAGAAGAAGGGCGCACCGGCGCCTAGGCCCCGGCAAGCCAGTGTTGCCGGGGGCTGCGAATGCCAAGATTCGCCCACGGCAAGCCAGAGTTGCCGGGGGCTGCGATATCAGATAAGTCTTTCATCCCTCATCATGCATCCTCTTATGGACTGGGGAATGCGAAACCGCGTTTCTTCCCGAAAACTGCCGTGCTCCCTCAACTCTAGGCCCTGGAGCGCGTTCCCGGGGGCCAAGTTTGGTCGTAGCTGCGGCAGCGAAGGGATGAAACGAGGAGACCGCACCCACCTCGTTCCCGGCTCCGTCAAAGGCGTGAGAAAGGTCGAGCGACGTGGGAAGGCGGCAGGGCCTGTTGCCGGGAGAAGAAATGTCTATCCGAGGATACCAGGGACTTGCTCCTTGGCGTGGGTTCAACCCGCGAGACAAATAACCCGGCAAGCATCCCCTTTTCATTAAAAAACATCCCACTCAGGTACAGTCCATAGAGGATGAAAAACATGAAAGAGAGGATTACAAGTTTTAAATACAGCTAAGGCCCGAAGGCTTACAAATTAAAAAGATGAGATGCCCGTAATCTCTTTCCTGTCCCTCTCTTCAGGAGGCAGGTCAAGGAGGCGAAAAGGGCAAAAGGAACCCCTAGGCGAGCTACGGGTGCTAGAGGACACCAAGAGAACATCCCGGGGGCCGTCCGAAGGCTGGACGGCGATGTCGGCGCTGGAAGCGGGGCTCGAAGACGGGGCGGCAGGGCATCAGCACGCTGTCAAGGGCACCACGCACTCGTACTCCAACTTGACGGCCTTGTCGCCAACCCTCTTCCCCTTCCGCAGCCTCCTTACGCCAGCCGCCCAAGGAGACGACCCCGGGGAGTTTAAGGCGCCGGCAACACGGATGATGGGATCGCCGGTGCCGTGCGAAGCGGCGCCCGACGCCTAGTCGGACCCGCCATTCCGCCGCCCGCTACCCTCGTCGTCGCTGTCGCTCTCCTCCTCGTCACTCTTGCTCGAGGAGGAGCCTTCGCTGTCGGAGGAGCTGTCCACGCAGCACTTTGCCCGAGTGCCGAAGCACCCGAAGACCTTGACGGAGAGGAGATCGCCCTCCATCAACTTAAAATGGAGGGTAAACCCCTCCATCAAGCTGTGGATACGGGCGAACGTCTTCCACCCTCGATCAAGATACATCACATTAGGGGCTGGGAATACAACGCGGACTCGCGCGCCGCTGATCCCACAGCCCCTCATGTGCAGCCTCAGTGTCTCGGGCGACTCCGACTCCATCGCGCTTGCAAACGGAGCTGGAAGCCGGAGGCGACGACGAGGCGCCCGGCGCAGCCTGACGAAGAACTCGCAAGGGTCTTCCCCTATATGGACCGCCGTGGGGGGAGGAGCCGCCGGCGGAGGCGAAGCTGGCGCGCCGCCCCGCCCACCTCTTCCCCGAGCGCCTCGACCTCGTCCTCGACCTCGTCCGCGACCTCGCCCCCTCCCTCTTCCCCTTATGGCTAGCTCTGCCACCACGGGCGCGAGAGAGGGAGAGGTGCTGTCTGGCGGCGACCCTCGCCGCCACCGATGAAGGGCCTGGGTTCCCTTTCTCCATGGCGAATGAGAGGAAGGGGAGCGGAGGCTGAAGAAAGGAGGAGATGAGAGAGTGCGGGTTTCTGTGCCCCCCTCCCGCTCTTTATAAAGGAGTGAGGTGGGGGCTCGGCCGCCCCGCTCAGCGAATCAAGGCACGGGAAGAGCAGGGAGTCGGGGCCAACCCGCTGCCCTTGCTCGTGGCGGCCCGGTTTCCCACTTCCACCGTCCGCGACCCCGAGCGCATGGGAGCCGCGTGGCGGGAATGCAGAACCAAGGCGACGGATGAGGCGGCCTCGCCCCGCCTCGTGATCGCGGGGAGTGGACGTCTTGAAAACCGCGCACCGGCCCCATCCAGTAAATGCACCACGCCCCCACGCCTACCTCCGTTTAGGAAGGAGGGCGTGAACCGTCGCCATCATCATGGCCTGACGCATGCTCGCGGGGCTTAGCCCCACGCACGCCGCCCACGTCGCCCACGATGCCGCGTTTGACGCGTGCCGTTTTGGGCGTGCGCGGTGGAAGCGGAGAGATATGCGGCGTAACCTAGGCCGCGCATGCCCGTGCACTGTTTTGGGCCTGGCCCAACAGCGCTCGGCACCATGTCTGGCCCAGGCCCGGGGGCTCCTGTCGGTGTACTAGAGTAGGGGTACCCTATTACCCCGAACTTGTGCACGGGCAGTCGCAGCATCCCGCGGCAAGGCTTGCCGGGTGACCGCCAAGATCCTCCGCGGCTACTTTGAAGACCATTCAAGAGCAAAGTACTCAAACCAAGGCCCCGGCAAGAGGAGCTTGCCGGGAAGGCCAACCAAGGCCCCGGCAAGAGGAGCTTGCCGGGAAAGCCAACCCAGGCCCCGGCAAGAGAAGCTGGCCGGGAAGGAAACACGACCCCGGCAAGAGGAGCTTGCCGGGAAGGCCGCTCAAGGCGTACCAAGGAACTTGCCGCGATGCGCCACGCGCTCCGGCAAGGCGACAAGGCCCCGGCAAGAGGAGCTTGCCGGGAAGACTGGCCAAGGTACCTCGGAGCACGGCGAGCGACAAGCTTCCGGGCCCGACGAGATAGCAGCAGCGACAAGATGACGACCGCAGCAAGGAGCTTGCCGCGGGAAACCCCCACTTCGTGCCCGCGCTCCAGCCCACCTGCCAACGTGTCGCTCTGGAGCCCTCCCAAGCACACACGGCAGGGGGGCGTGCAGCTAGGGGTGCGAGGTGGCAAGCAGGCGCTGACAAGATCACCATCGTGGCGAACGATGGTGCCCCTAACGGCCCTTCTCTGCACTGTTCGGGCGACTCAGATGGGCATTTAATGCCCTTGTCCCCTGCCGTCAGAGTTAGGTAGGGTGCACTGTACAAGCAACTGTACCAACTACCTTGCTTTTTACGTTTTTACCCTCCTCTGCGTTGCCACCTGTCGGTGACCCCTTTAGCGTATAAAAGGAGGCCCCTGCGCAACGTAGAGGAGGTTCGGCTCATTCGAAACATCAGGCACACCCTCGCGCTCAGTCTGGCAGCGTCCATCGCTCCTGAGCAAGAATCCAATACACACAAACAAGCAGCAGTAGGGTTTTACGCATCCGTGCGGCCCGAAGCTGGGTAAAACCGCCCGTGTGCCTCGCCACGATCTGCTCTTCGCGCGGTCTCCGCCCCCCCACCAAACCGAAAGGGGCCCGGCCAGCCGGCCCCATAGGTGTTCGAGGGTCAGCATCCCCCATCAATGGTCGTGGCTACTAATGTTTGGAATTATCATGTTGGTTGGAATGAAATGTGTTGTTGTGATATCAGAATAGTTTTGATGTTGGTTTAAATTAGAAGTCTTCTTGTCCATTGATTTAATTATGACAAAATCACGTATGATAAATGATGAAAAAATCAACATTGATATCAGAACAATTATGATGTGCACTTTGAAGTTGAGAAATGATGACAAAATCACTCTTTTGTTTAATCTAGCCTCTCGACAAACCACCCCAGGATAAAAATGACCCTTTTGTTTAATCTAGCCTCTCGACAAACCACTCTATGACAAAATCACTCTTTTGGTTTAACCTAGCCTCTCGACAAATCACTCGAGGACAAAATGACTCTTTTGTTGAACCTAGCCTCTCGACAAACCACTCGAGGACAAAATCACCCTTATGTTGAACCTAGCCTCTCGACAACCCACTCGAGGACAAAATGACCCTTTTGTTTAATCTAGCCTCTCGACAAACCATTCGATAACAAAATCACTCGTTTTGTTGAACCTAGCCT
>NC_041387.1:80254524-80265660 GCF_002162155.2 Triticum dicoccoides | reverse complement strand
TCGAGGACAAAATCACCCTTATGTTGAACCTAGCCTCTCAACAACCCACTAGAGGACAAAATCACACTTATGTTGAACCTAGCCTCTCGACAAACCACTCGAGGACAAACTCACCCTTTTGTTGAACCTAGCCTCTTGACAACCCATTCGAGGACAAAATCACCCTTATGTTGAACCTAGCCTCTCGACAAACCACTTGAGGACAAAATCACCCTCTTATTTAACATAACTCAGCCTAACTTGGCATAATAATAGTTCATTCCAGTACATATAAACTCATCATGACAAATCAAATTCATCATGCCAATCATCAATAGTAGCATAATATAACATCATCCATGACATATCAAGTTCATCATGGCAATCATCAACAGTGGCATAATAAAAGAACATCCAGGACATATCAAGTCTTCATTAGACATCCACAAAACAAGTTTAACATGGCAATCCTCATCCATAATGAGTTCAATAGCCACAAAGCAAGTCTTCATTAAGGAGCATGACATTCAACAGGCACAACAAGTTGCAACATAACATAGTTTTTTTGGGCAAAATGACTCCTTGGTTGGTCCAGCAGCTTGGGTGCATTACACAGCTAGTTGCCACTAGCATAGAAGTAATCCTTGAGCCTGTTTGGCCTCTTGGTGACCCTTCTAACTGTAGCTGAAGAACTTCTAGCCCTATGATCATTGGAAGGCCTTGGAGGAGCAAATGAAGACCTGGCTGCTGGTGTAGTCCTTGTTGGTGCAGCCCTTCCTCTTGACACTTCAGATCTTGGAGCAGCAGAAGCCCTTGATGTGGAAATTGTGCTGGCAGAAAATGGAGTAGCTCTTGGAGCAGCTGTTGGAGTAGGTGTTGGAGTAGCTGCTAGAGTAGGTGTTGGAGCAACTCTTGGAGTATGAGTAGGAGTTGCTAAATTTCCTGTTGCAGCTCTTGGAGCAGCCCTATTTTCCTAAAACAAATTAGGTCCAGCCCTATGTATCAGAAACAGTTTTTGCTAGCATCTTTGGAAATTAAAGTGAAGAAATGTAAATGTACCTTGTGCTTGTTTTTCCTAACAGCAAGTGCCGGCTTTAGAGCATCTTGGCAGTTTGTGTACCTATGTCCCTTCCTTCCACAATTATTGCATGTAATTGTTCCAACCCTAGATGTGTCCTTTGGTTTTGGCACCTCAAATTGTCCCTTTCTTCTTTGGATCTGTTTTCTGCCCTTCTTCATATGAAACACATGTGGATCAATGTCCCTTGTATCAGTTCTTGTCCAAAGATCAAGACCTAGAACAGGGTAGATCATTGGTTTGTATGCTTCAACATACATTGGTTTCTTGAAGAATTTATGCACAAAATCCTCAGGTTGCTATTTCGATTTGTATATGGCAGACACAACATGGTTACATGGTACACCTATCATATCCCATTTCCTACAGCCATAGGTCCAATCTTTCAAGTTGACAGCACAAGACTTCTCACCATTGTTGACTTGGAATAGATCTGGGCCTGCCATCATGGCCTTGCAATTCCTAGCCCATTCCTTGGCCTCTTCTAGCATCTCTGCATATGTTGGGGTAATTTCCCATCTGGCAGTTTACCCTCCAATCCTTTTCTCATTGGACTTGACCATCAATTTTCTCCTGGCACCTTCAACCATTGTTTTAATGGGGTTTCCCCTAATATCCAAAATTACCCTATTGAACACCTCACTAATGTTGTTAACTACTAGGTCAGTCTTACAGTTTGTGTCCATGGCATGCCTAGCCCATGTATAAACAAGAATTTTCTTGAGACACAACCATGCATCCTCACTCTCCTTTCGAATTTCTTCCATTGCTAACTTAAACCCATTTTCAGTGTAAGAGTAAGCAACTGGATCTATATATTTCTTAAGTTCATCCCCCCTAAAGCCAGCACTTTGGAAATTTGCATAAATGTGCCTTAAATAGTATCTTTAAGGGCAATTTGGAAATACTTGGTCAATGGCATTGAGAAGACCCAGATGACAGTAATAAAGGCACTAATTTAGTCACTAACTATGTTTTGCAACTAGTATTCCTAAGTAAGAAATAAAGGCACTAATTTAGTCACTAACTATATTTTGCAACTAGTATTCCTAAGTAAGAAATAAAGGCACTAATTTAGTCACTAACTATGTTTTATAACTAGTATTAATTTACCTTTTGCCTGTCTGAAATAATTGTGTAGAATCTAAATTCTCCAGATTCTCCACCAATAGCTATCTTTAGTTGAGTGAGAAACCAACACCAACTTGGAGTATCTTCCTTCTCAACTACTCCAAAAGCTAGTGGATATATGTTATTGTTTCCATCTCTACCTGTAGCAGCTAGGATTTGTTGACCTGTGTTCAACTTCACAAAGCAACCATCTAGACCTGAAAACAATTACACAAGACCATAGTAAATTTCACAGAACTTTAATATGCTACACTTGTATATGAATTGCACTAGTAACATACATATGAAATGTCTACATCCTTTGAGAAAACCATCCCTTTGAGCTCCCAAACAAATGAACAGCCTATGAAATCTAGGATTTTTGCTTGGATGCTCTTTCACAACTCTTATTGTCACAATGCATCTGCTTCCTGGGTTAGTGTCCAGCACAGCCTGGAGATAGTCTCTTATCCTGGTATAGTGTGCTTCCTGATCACCTTGGACCACACTAAGAGCTTGTTGTCTTGCCCTATAAGCCTTCATTTTCCCAACCTCCACACCAAACTTCGCCTTTGTCTTGTCTATCATAGTCTCAATTCCTGCTTTTGGATCTGTCCTGAAACTATCCTCAACTGCTTTGACCACATACCTAGCAGGAATCTTACAATTCTCACCACTTGGAGCACATGTATGCTCTAATTGCAACTTGCTAATATAAAATATTTTCTCATTTGCTATAACAGATGCAACCATGTGGAAGGGGCAGTCTTTCTCAACACAATCAACAATTACCCTGTCTTTGTTATTCCTATGGTAATGGAAGTTCCTTCTTTGAGTGACATGAAGATTAACCAAAGCTCTCTTGAACTAATAAACATCAGTAAAACACATGTGAAAACATATTTGCTCCTGTGTGGCAAGCATGTTCTCATCATACCATTTCCTGGCCTTCCTCTTCTTTGTCCTTGACTTCCTGCCAGATGAGGAGCAGTACAACACAATCTCTTCATCTGAATCAGCTTCAAGTTCCACATCTATGTCCTCATCAGACAATGGAACATAGTCTTCTTCAAGTTTAGCTTCTGAACTACAATGAGATCTTGTTGTGGGTCCTCTTTTAATAGGCAATTTCTGCATAGGTGCTGGTTAACAAAGCCCTCTTCTTCCTCATCAGCCTCACAAAATAAATCTTCTGGCTCAGAATCACCTTCAAAAACCCTCTTCCTCTTCAGGTCTTTTATTTTCACATGTAGGTTTGCATCCTCATCCTCTTGCTCATCTTCAGAGCTATCAGAATCCATCAGATCTTCCTCCTCCATGTTTTCTTCATCCTCCATGCTATCTTCTTCCATGTTATGTTCTTGCACTTCTGGCATGTCAGTAAACTAATTAAGGAAATCATCAAGCTCTGCAATAGTTGTCCCCTTTCTCACATTTCAACTCTCCTGAGTGATAAGATATTCTCCAAATGAGTCCTCTGTGTGTACACTGACAATTGGAGCAGAACATGCTGCTTGTTCTGCTTTTTCACTTGACTGCATTGCATATAGCACACCTTCTTCATCTAGAATGTATATTTTCGGTGAACCTATCTGTGAAATAGGAATTTGCTGCTCATCTCCGATGTTAACCTGCAATTCTGGCCTCTCACACTCTCTACCTTTCATAACAGTGATAGTAACACACATCTTGTCCTCATATAACTGCAGCATCTCTTCAACATCTTCATCACTCCTGATTAGTTGCATTCCTAACATTCCTACACCATCTTCATTCACATAATACATGAAATCGTTCTGATGATAGCCCTGAATCCCAATGATAGCTAACATATTCAGATATGTTATATCAGCCTCCTTTCCAGATTATCACAGCCTTGGAAATGGAACCTCACTTCCCATGGTTTATCATCATCCAAACTGCAATTTATGAACAGTTCACTTAATAGTACATTCAGTTAAAAAATACAATTTCACTTAAACTACATTCAGTTAAACTATAATTCATGTCAAAACAAATTCAGTTAACACTACATTCAGTTAAACTATAATTTATGTCAAAACAAATTCAGTTAACACTACATTCAGTTACACTATAGTTCAGTTCCAATGTCAGTTAACACTACTTTCAGTTAAACTAGTTGCAAATATTTTCAGTTAACACTACTTTCAGTTAAACTATAATTCAGTTCCAAATAATTTCATATAACACTACAATGTATATTGAGTACACCTCAAGATAGCTAAGACATACAAGAACAAATAAACATGAACAATTCAGTTAACCCTAATTCTTAAATTCAGTTGGTTAAGAGCAAAGTATAGACTACATGAAAAATTATACAGATCTAAGCATTCCTAGCCAATTCAGAAAGTTAAGAGGAAGAAGAAGACTCACTCCACGCCGCCTAGGCCAGAGGTGAAGTGGTGACTTTGCGCGGGATTTGCCTTCCAGACCTGGGCCAATGATGATGCCGCCCGCGAAAAAATGTCGTCGGAGGTGGGCTTGAACTTGCTGCCGCCTTGCTCGTCGAGCTCCTCTCCGCCGCCGGTGAAAGGCCCACTGTTGCCAGCAACCGTAGCAGGGGGCGGTGGGAGAGTGAGGAGGGGCCGTGGGAGAGCGACGAAGGGCGGAGCGGGCACCAGATTCAACAAAACTGAGGTCACTGCCGGCACATCCGCCGCCGCCGCCGGCGGCCATGGGGGAGATGTGAGCACGAGCGGGTAGCCAAGGGGGAGTTGAGACACAATTTGAGGGAAAATGGTGGTAGGGTTCGAGCTCGTTAAGTTTAGACCGACGCCATCTAACGGCACGTCACGGCCGCCATCTCGCCCTGGCTGACAAAGGGACCCACTGGTCAGAAATCCACTCAACGCATTTTTCGAAAACTACCACCCCAATGTTGGTGGTTCTTTGAAGAAAAAACCCCGAAAATTAGGGTGTCCAATTGTGGTGGTTTTTTACAATTTACTCAATTATGGCGTTCGCTTGGATGACCTCCGTAGGGAGTTCAAGTGACCTCTCTGAGCTGCCATAAGGCCGTTATTAGCCCTAATATATTTTAGGTGCGTTTTTATTAGTAGTTTACTTTCTCAACGTCTCCTGTCGTCATCATAACGCTGTCATTGCAAGATTGTTCTCCAACCGTGTATTCCTGTGTCGTGTCTGTTCCTATGTCGGTTCATGCACAAAGCCAAAGAAGAAAAAAATCGAACAAAGAGAACCAAAAAGCGGCACGCCTGCCGCCACCGCTTCTACTAAACTTCAATTCACTGGGGATTTCTGGACAACGGTTGTACACAACAGATCATAGCATCCTCTTGTTACTAGAGATATATGTACATAAACACGGTGACGATACATCCTGATAACAGGATTGCTATTATTGTAGAATGCCGAGGCGCAGTTCCAGTATTATGGTAAGAAACCCACAAGAAACTACCGCCCAGCAGGGCAGATATCTTCCAAGCTGCAACAAGGGAAAGACATTTTCAAATGAAAGAACCGTCATACAAGATTAAAATCTAGTGCTGACACAACAGACCTTTGGCCCAAGAACTCAATGATGTCAGTAGTGACAGTTGATCTCTTGTTCTTTTCAAATGCAAGCGCCGCAGCTTTTCTGAGCAATAGAGAGCCAGCTATGCACCCAAGAACCATAGGATTCACACTGCATTGCGCGAAAGCAAAAATCAGATCTTAGTAAAATGAGAGAGTTAGATTATTAGTGATGAACAGGAATGAGCATTACCTAGTCTCTTTAGGTTGCTCATTTGACAAGAGAAAGTGCCGTGCCCATGATGAAAATACTGCCACGCTGTCATCAGTTAACAAGATTAGACAACAAATCAACCAACCTTGGTTTCAAATGGAGTGTGTTTGAGATACAGGAAACATAAAATTTCATGGTTGCTTGTATTATTATTTTTCGTTGATTGAACGCCCAAAAAAACCATACATAAGACGTCGAAAAAGACCATTCAATGATGCCCGAAACTTAATGTTGACCTATCATTATCATTATCATTATTATTTTTAGATAATACTTCCTCCGTTCCTAAATATTTGTCTTCCTAGAGATTTCAACAAGTGACTACATACGGAGCAAAATGAGTGAATCTACACTCTAAAATATGTCTATATACATCCGTATGTGGTAGTCCATTTGAAATCTCTAAAAAGACAAATAGTTAGGAACGGAGGGAGTACTAACCATCCACCTTACAAGTGTACAGCTAAGGTTGGGAATTATCGGAAGTTGTCCAATTAATTATGGTAAAAATGTATCTATTAGAAAAAAATTTGAAGTGTAAGCAACACACAAAAGTGAATCTCAAGTAATTTAACTACAACAGTATAATCCTGCGAAGCAATTATGGATCCAATACATATGTTCCAAGCATTAGATGCAGATGTGCTGTGCAAACCTAAACACATATCACGTGAGCTCAATAGAAGTATGCTTGTGTGGAATGAGTTTCATTAATTTGCTGTGGAAAATATAGCCTAGGTACACATCATTTGAAGTTTAGAAGCGTCAAGCCTCAAGCGTGTTTGTGATTCGAATCAACTACCGTTACAATCATAAAGCCTCTAAAGTTTAGAGAGAGCAGGCAGGTTAGAGTACAAATAACCACTCTATGTTCATTCATTTGGTTACCCAAAAACAGATGTTAAAAAATGCATCCTTACCATTAGAACACTAATATTGGTGAAAGAGGAGACAAACATTAGCATAAAAGTGTATTAATGGTGTGTACAAATGTAAAACTGTACATATTACAATGAGATAAACAGTCAGCATGACACAAAGTACAGCGAGGAATACTCAGCACCGAGAAGCCAACAGACCTTCCAGAGAGAATGTCGCCTTGACCACCACATCGCCTCGGAGAACCAAAGGTACTCACTTGTGTGACTTCAGATAAAGAAATATCCAGTAGTTCAAACAAAATGTAGTTAGTACTAGTAGTAGTCACAGAGAATTGCAGCATTTTACACAAAAAGATGAGGCCATGAAGAGTAAGCACATGTATTTCAAGCATGAGCTTAACAGTTGTAACCAAGCAGCTTTGCAGTATACCTTTTTTACCATCACTAATTACATCTGCTTTTCCTTTCTTCATGATGGTTACACCACCAATTCTGAAAGAAAACAAGGTTACAGATGAACATTAAAAGAAAAATGTAGTAAATATTGTGCTCATACTTTTGGCAAAGTGCAGTCAGTTGCTCAGAAGCATTTTCCTCATTTACTTCACAGTTAAGAATCTTCTGGACAAGACGCTTGTACTCGTATACATTTGGCGTTAAGATGGCAAGAGAGTTGTCTTCAACAAGACCAATGTTATTGGTTATAAGGAAAAGGCCATCCTGCAGACCATACAAAACAAATTCAAGTTTCACCCCTAATTTGGAGTACAAAAGGTAATTAAATAAGTTCGAGTCATACCCCATCAACGACAATTGGGATATTAGCCTGTCGTGCATGCCTCATTATATTACTGACACAATCCTACAAATAGGCAAAGTGAAGTAAAGGTAAGACAGAAGATAACCTAAATACTATCTTATTCTTACTGTACTTAAACCTAGATGACAGAATCTCAACAAAAAACCATTGATGTGATTGTGAGACGGTGATACAAAATAGAAACTTTCATAATATCGAAACATTATTGAATTGTTATATTTCTTCTACTCTCCAGATTTCTATCTAACAGTTTAACCTCCATGCCTAACGATTCTAAGTTTGTGTGCATATTAACTCCACCCTACAAAGAATATATCCCTGAACTTCCATGCCTAATGATTCATGACCGAATACATGTGTATATAAACTCCACCCTACAAATCTGGCAACTTAATGACTGCATACATCTTTCATATTGGAAAGATCGTCAAATTAGATTCGATAAAACGTTTTGACTTAACTAGCACAAATACACATATAAATACCACCTGATTAAAGGTTCAAGCTGGCCTCAAAACAATAAATGCAGAAGGAACAGAAAATTTTAAATACGAAGATGTTTAAGGGGTCAAATAAGGGCAATGCAGCAACAGTCACAACTAGCAAGTAGCAACCAATGAAAGCAAGAATAAAGAACTAAACAGGACAGAAATATTAATTATATTTTCAGAAGATGTTAGAAGTATGCAAGCAAACCATAAGAAATGAGTCCCTTCCAAGGCCGGGGCCAACAACAATGCAATCAAAGCGCTCCACCCACTTTATAACTTCAGTGAGAATGCTAGAAGAAACAGATTCTCTTTCATCATCCCTACAAAAATAGACTTGAGGTTATCGGAAACATCATATTGATATTACACTGTGCTACAAAATTCATCTAAAATTACCTTACGCTGTAGGACTCCTCTAATATTGGATGCACAATCAACTCAGGGCTATAGCTCTTGATTACTGTTGCAGCATCTTTTGTGCAGAAAACATGTGAGAGATCTGCACCCTAAACAACATGTGAAACATCAGCTTCGACGTGCAATTCATGTGGGTAAATTTTAGAAGATACTGACAACTTTCAATGCAGAGATAGCGGCAAAGTAAGGAGCACCAGTGTACTCGCGACATCCACCAATTATTGCTATCTTCCCTGGAAAGCAACAATGACATGTCACCGATAAGTTTGAAGAATTTTTTTGTTGCAATTTGAGAACATCCAAAAACAAAATGGAATGCACAAGCCACAACTTTAAATAAGATTTAACACCCATTAGAAAGGTCCCACCCCAGAAATTACAACTGTTACACTTTTCTTAGAGCTGAGACGCTGAAAATATATAAGATAAGGTCAATTGCGTGCACAGGATCTCTTCAAAAGGTTGCATATGTATAATTCAATGCCGAAATTTGCTGTCATAATCTAAGCCTGGCCACCAGAGATGCTCACAAGAGTTGCATGTCTTCCAATGAAAAACATAAAAACATAAGAATTTAACATCCACAAAAAGTTACTTTTTTGGTATCCCTGAACATAGGATTGAAGAAAAGTACACACATCTGTCGATAGTTGGTCCCGTGTATTTAGCATTGTCCATTGTATTACAAAATATAATTAGTTGGATTCATATTTTTCACCTTTAAAAAAATGTGTTTTAAAGAACACATGGTATTCTCTAATCTTCTGCTTTGTACATGCATTGATATCAAAATCCTTCCTGTCATGTAGGCTCTTATATGATGGTGCTTGTCAGCTGTCAGCCATGGGTCATAGTCAGGCATGCAGCTCGCCTAGTCTCTACAAGCCCCACAGCTCCAGCACCTGCAACTCCCAACAACAACGCAGAGCACAGATCCCAAAATAGGCTTCCAAACTGGAGGCGGGCCCCAACTCAACATACCCGAAACACCAATTCTCTCCCATGCTGCATGATGTTTCTTCGGGATGATGCCGCATGATCTTCCCAGTTCCAACAAAGCCAAAAGTTAATGCTCAAATTTGTATTAATTTCATGACATTTAACATCTGAACCACAATCTACAGTCATGATGGACATTTAACCCATGGGATCGGGTACCATGGGTACCCAACCCGACAGGTAGGGCATGGGTTTCTTGTTTCACAAATAGGCAAAACCATGGGGCCTCCTATTATGTCGTGGGTCGGGTATAGGCTCGGCTTTCCGCCCATGGGCAACCCAATGGGTGCCTGAGTGAACACTAAATATTTAAAATTTCTTGTTAGGCATCAATGAGCAATAAGTCTTTGGTGAAGATACATACAAGAGTTTGAAAGCCATAAATCCCTATTTCACCATACTCCACCCCGCAAGGCCGCCTCTATCATGGCCACTCCACTTGTATGTCTCATGATCTCTCCAGGCACAACATCTTGCTCCGGTGGCCAGCGTCTCATCTTCAAGCCAGCGAGCACTGTGTATGTCCAGCCGAGCAACCACCACATGGTATGCATTCATGGATCCTCCCCATCTTGACGACCATGGCTATTGTTGTGGGCAGGCGGTGGGCACACTGTTTTTTTTTTCTTTAAATACTCAGCTCATCGGTTGCTAATTAAGCCCAACAACCAACATACCAGTTGCATCTCAAGCTCAGTATAAATCTTCTATCTCAAGAAAAACATGCTTGGTATAAATGCTAGATAAATCCATTTATCTATTGCTCCACATAGCTTCTTTTGTGGTGAGGTACTTAGTGCTCTAGGCTTAAAAGGAAAATTCCACATTGTAAAAACATTTGAAAGAAAGAATCTGACGGCTAGAGGTTGAAGACGGAGGGGAACCCTGGGACGGGAATCCAATGCTGGCTGAAAATCGACTGTGATTTCACAAATTCTCATGTTAAGGAAACAAGCCTAGGTGGTGAACACTGCCCTACAGGCGCCCACGATATTTTCTCCAATAGCTTGCCTGGCCTAGGTGGTAAACTTTCCCTATACCTAAATGCCCTCTCGGCCCCTGTTGACACTGCTCACAGGTAAGGAAACAATCTGCTTCAACCCCAAGACTCTCGCTACTTCTGCGATCTACAACCCAAGATCACTCCGCGCTGAGGCATTCCAACGAACACAGAGTGCGCAAGTGTGAGCATCATCGGCCCAATCCATTACCTAACACGCACGCAAGCACATAGCGCGGGCCAGCAAGGAGCTAAGACGGGCGGCTTACTGACCTGCCTGACCCTTGTGCCTTGCGCGGTCGAGCGGCGGCGTGATTCGCCGGACCACCGCCTCCGCGTCCGCCTCGTACACCGGCCCGGCCGCCGCAGACATCGCGTGGGGACGAAGAGAGCTCGAGGAGGCACGGCCGCCGTCTGCGCAGGTGGGCGCGAGAGAGCGGAGCAGGAAGAGCTGCCTGCGGAAGGCCGGGGAGGCGGCCCACATGCGGCCGCGGTGCTGTAGCTGGTGCTGCCACGCGTGGGGGCACGCGCCCATTGACAGGCTCATCGTCGCCTCACCCTGTTCGGCATTATACATACGTTTGATGAG
>NC_041387.1:80240516-80254033 GCF_002162155.2 Triticum dicoccoides | reverse complement strand
TCATGGTTTCGCTTTTTTTTTTTTTTTTTGCCAAACCATGCTCTTTGGAATTGGAAAGTCCTAGAAGAATGTTGTGGCTTGTGGGCTGCGGCTCAATCAGTCGATAATGTGCTTCGTTGTCTATATCTTTTTGTCAATTATTATTTGAAAAAATATACGACGAAAAAGGATTTTCCGGCTTTATATATAAAGCAACCATCACCGAACAAGCCGAAAAACGTACCCCCTCTGTAAACTAATAGAGAGAGTATATATTTATATTGTATTACTTACAGAGGGACTATATATTCATGAAATGCTCACCACAAGTTTTTAAAATCGAGCATTGTTGAGCAGACAAAAACGTAATATTTGTAGAGATAGAAAAGCCATATTCTTTGTGTAGAAATCATATAGACCTAAATAGGTCATCCTGCAAACTATTTCTTTTAATATGCAAACATCTCATCTCAAACTACTTATATTTATTAATATTTTATACCTATACAATAATTAACTATAAGGAATCCATTCACAAAATAAATAAATATAAGAAGTCCTCTTTATTTCCAGTTTAGTTCTCATATTATAAATTAAAATATTCATGATCCAATCTCATTCATTTATATTGTAACACATTTCCGCCGTCGAGCGGTCGAGCGGCAGGCGCGATTCGCCGGACCACCGCCTTCGCGTTCGCCTCGTACCCCGGAGGAGGCGACGGCATCCTGCGGCGCGGCGCCCTCCACGGCGACGGCTTCTTCCGCCGATCTCGTCCGATGCGCAGCCGCCCGGAGGCGAGGACGCCATCGTGCGCCGCGGCGCCCTCCACGGCGACGGCTTCTCCCGCCGACCTCGTCCGATGCAAGGCCGCCCGGAGGCTCCGCCATCCTGCGCCAGGGCGTCGGCTTCTCCTAGCACAGCGACCATACGCTGCCCATGGGCAACGGGCACAGCCTCATCATCTTCTCCTGCCACTTGAACGCCGTCAGTTGAAGATAGTCTTCCTGAACAGGTTCAGTTTTATGTCACTAGCTTAGCACTAATGGTGATTTAGCCCAGTTCATATGTTGCAAATTTAGTGTGATTCATTTTTTCTCAGTCGTTCATGAATTTGCAGAGAACTGCTTTACTTTTTGTTGTAATGCTAATTGACAAATATTGCATGCCAATCTTTTTTTGAGATTATAGTTGATGGCATGTCAAAATATGTTTTTTGCCATGCAAACACAAAATATGTTGCCATGTCAACCCAACTTTTGCTGCCATCCCAATTTAAATTATTATTTTACCATTGCATCGTAGTATGTTGCATGGAAAACACAAAGTATGTTGCCATGTCGAAATATTGTTTTGCATTGTCATGGCATATGTTTTTTACCATGTCCCTGAAGCTGTGAGTAGTACTTTTTTTCATGGCAATTTATAGATGTTCTTCTCAATAAATCGTGACGATTTCTTTGTAGATGTTGCCAATTTTTTTACTAGCTCCCACAATTTTTTTGTTTGCAAATTTTTGTAGATGTCGACATTTAGCATTGTGTAGTTATTTGTGTAGGCACTTTTTTGTAGGTGATGAGATGCTAATGGAATAGATTTCCTTGGCAATTCTAGGAAACTATAGTTCATGGACACCCCCAAAATGTATAGTTCATGACAATCAAATTATGTCTTTTGCCATTGAAGCTCAAATTTTACATGTGTTAATATGTTTCCATCGAACTTAATTGCCATGCTTGTGTCTTTTCTTTAGGGTACATTACAGATATATCACATTCTTTTTGCCATGACAACTTTTGATTTTGGATATGTCCCCATCGAAACTTAATTGCCATGCTTGTGTCTTTTGTTTAGGGTACATTATAGATTTATTGCATTCTTGCCATGGCAACTTTTTATTTTGGATATGTCCCCATTGAAACTTAATTGCCATGCTTGTGTCTTTTCTTTTGGGTACATTACATTACAGATTATCACATTCTTTTTGCCATGACAACTTTTGATTTTGGATATGTCCCCATCGAAACTTAATTGCCATGCTTGTGTCTTTTGTTTAGGGTACATTATAGATTTATTGCATTCTTGCCATGACAACTTTTTATTTTGGATATGTCCCCACTGAAACTTAATTGCCATGCTTGTGTCTTTTCTTTTAGGGTACATTACAGATTTATTGCATTTCTTTCCATGGCAACTTTTGATTTTGGATCATAACGCAAATTTACTGTCTTTTTACCACCGCGGTACACCATGGCAACTAATCTTAATACTTTTTGCCATCTAAACTTTAAAATTTTAGTTTTTTTATCATGGCAAATTGAGTTCTTGGATCATGGTAAATTCATTGCTTTCTTCCCATGGCAATTTTTTGTTTTTATAAATTGTCTTTGTAATTCTTTAAAATTGTCAAAAACAACACAAAATGGTAAATATTGCCATGCCAAGTTTTACTAATTATTTCACCCTTATTAAGATGGCGAATTTAGCTAAATTCCCATGGCAATTTTTTTCACTTTTATTGCCATGGCAAGTTTACTATTTGCTTTGGCAAATGTACCTAAATCCCCATGGCAATATCTAACTTCTATTGTCATGGCAAGTTTTACTATTTATTTGACTTTTATTAACATGGAAAATTTACCTAAATCCCCATGGAAATATCAAACTTTTATTGTCATGGCAAGTTTTACTATTTATTTGTTATGGCTAATATACCTTTTATTTCCCATGAATTTTTTTATTTAATTTCATGGCATTTTTAGTTTTTGTCACTCATGGCAAACATACTTCTATGCAGCATGGCAAGTTTTACTTTTATTTTTTCATGGCAAAAATACTTAGAAAACACGGCAATTATTACTAAACAATAGATTGCGCAGTTTTTATTTTGTGCTTTGGCAAATTTATACAGTAAAAATAGCATACAAATTTTTAATTCATATTTTCTTTCCATCGTGGGACATATGCAAACTTCCATGATTTTTTTTCCTTTTTGTGCCATTGCATTAAAAATATTTTGTTGCCATCATGGGACAGATGCAAAAATTGTTTATAATGATGATGGCAATTTTTGGTTTGGAACCATTGGGATTCTTTTAGTAGTATCTTGTTTTCCATTTTCTATCTACCATGACATTTTTTGGGACTTTTTGAGGGATGGCAAGTTCATATGCATCCACACTGCACATTTGCCATGTTTTTTATTGGTAAACAACAAAAATTGCCATGACAAATTCATACATTTTGACATCTTTGCAAACAAGATCTTTCTGGTTCATTCATATTATAGAGGTATAGATCTCATGGTTCATTCATAAATTTTTTATTTTTGCAGCATTTTGTGTTTTTTTTCATTGCGTGGCAAAATCTAGCCTTTATTAGTCATATCCAGTAGTGGGCTTTTTTGGTCACAGTAAAAATTTGCACAATCTGGGCTTTTCTTTACTGTTCTTTTTTCACAACAAAAAGCCCTCTAGGCCTCCGAGGTAGGTGTTCGGGCTGGGTCACTCGTCCCGAACGCATGCGTTCGATCGGTGCCTCCCACACCCGAACGAATCGTTCGGTCTGGGCCTTCCCGAGACCGAACGTTCGGCAGTTATCGGGGTCCTTTTTCTAATAGCGATACATCGCGTGGGGACGAAGAAAGCTCGAGGAGGCGCGGCCGCTGTCTGCGCTCGCGCGAGAGAGCGGAGCAGGAAGAGCTGCCTGCGAAAGGCCGGGGAGGCGGCCCACATGCTGCCGCGGTGCTCTAGATGGTGCCGCCATGCGTGGGGGCACGCGCCCATCCACAGGCTCCTCGTCACCTCACCCTGTTCGGGATTATGGGCTAGTTTGGTTGGAGTCTTCGTAAAAAAGATTGCCTGGAATCTGCTTGAAAGCAAGCCTCTTCAAGAATTAATCGTTACTCATTGGATCGTCGAGTAGCCGGTAATTTAATGCGAAAAGTATATTTTTCGTCCTTCAATTATTCTGAAAGTATATAAATGGTCCCTCGACTTCAAAATCAGTAAATCTTAGTCCCTCAACTTTTTAAACCGGATAAGTTTAGTCCCTCATACTGCTTAGAGCGGTTTCATGCAGAAGTGGAGTGGTTTTTGACTCAGGATTGACAAGTGTACCCCCACCATATCTGTCGCGTGGGCGGCATATGCCGAGACGAGCTGTCGTACTGAAATATGTGTTCCAGGGAATTAGTGCGTATGCGTGTGTTGTACCTTGATCTCATGGGCCGGTTGAGTTGGATTATCTTGTACAGAAAATTGTACAGACTGTGTATATCGTACAGATCAGGTAGCTAACCAACCGTATCTCAATCCCATGTCTTATAAGCACGTATGCATCACTGCTTGTTAGCATATGCTTCAACTAATTTTACATGCCGGGATCCCGCTGCCGCCCGGCCACATCGGCAATTGGCCAGTCCCGACGAGCGCCGATGAGTAGAAGCAAGTGGCTCCGCCGTGTTCAATGCCTAGGACCGGACCATAATGAGGCGCCATGGAACTTGGGACGCGGACGTGCAGCGAGTTTGAGCTACAAGAAGATCGCGCGCCCACCATCCACTGCGGATTGAGATCCGGTGCCTTGACTGAGCCAAGGCACCGATGAACAGTGTGGTGCCTTGCCGACTTGGCCGTTGGATTGAAAACGGACAGACAAGATCACGCACTGTAGCTGGTCCTGTAGCACCGACATGTGAAAGAACTCTGTAGCAGATTGTACTGTGGATGGTTCCTGTAGCAGTGCCCTTGTTCATGTTCATCCGACCATCGATTCTTGATCCGACGGACAGAAATGGGGGGCAAGGCACGACACTGTTTGCTGGTGCCTTGGCTCTGTCAAGGCACTGGATCTCAGTCCATCCACTGCAAAACACGAATGTGCGCCGGTGCCTTGCAGGAGCTCGCGATCGCCATCCCATGTAAAACTTCACGGTTGGTGCCCCTCCTTCCATCCCAGTTACAGCCATGTCAAGTCCAAGCTCAACATGAACTGAAGAAATGTAAGTGCAAAGCTTTGTTTTTTGTTGGCCTGCACGAGGAGTTAGACTCGGAGCGTGACAGACCCTAGATGTGGCTGTCTCTGAAAATTGCAAGAAATCAAAGAGAGCAAGCAATTTGGTGGGGAATTTGAGGTTTGATTCACTCAGATTCGAAACAAAGTAGCTAGGGTTTCGCCAGCCGGAACACGGCGGCTGCAAGGGCCAAGCCCAGATTAATCCAGAATGCCCTCTCCACAAGCCGGAGAGGGTTTATAAAGCAAAATTCAGAGTAAAAGTAGATATTGACATGTTCGACAGGTAAAGGACAGCGCGGTAACTTTTAAAAAGTAGGTCGCGACGACGCTGGCCGTCCAGATGGAGATCGACGGCTGTGGGCGCACTTGAATCGGCGAAGCGGTAAGTTCTCCTCCGGTTCGTCAGATCACGGATCAACGGACGTAGCTTCTCCAGGCAAAGGCTGAGGGTACTGTGGCTCGTCATATGAACTGCTACAGTTGGCGGGCCTGGCAATTCCCCCCTTCTAACAACAGACTTGCCCTGAAGGATGGAAATCAGGAAAGATCTTCTGAATAAAAGCCGCATCTTCCCAAGTTGCATTCTCCACTGGTAAGTTCAGCCACTTGATGTGCCACTGCACTACTGGAATGCTGATGTCTCCCTGAACTTGTGGGATCAACCTTCTGTCTAGCAAAGTTTCAGGTTGGATGAGTATGTGCCCCTGCTCATCAAGGAGAGGTAATGTAGGGTTTGGCACAGCTTCAGGCCCAATGTGCTTTTTGAGTTGGCTGACATGAAAAGTGGGGTGAAGTTGACAGCCATCAGGTAAAAGGAGGCGATAAGCTACAACTCCAATTCTTTCCATGACTCTGAAAGGACCATAGTATTTGGAATGAAGTTTCAAGTGTCTGTGTATGCTTAAACTGGTGTGCCTGTATGGTTGCAATTTGACATAAACCATATCTCCCACTGCCAGCTGTCTTTCAGATCTCTTCTTGTCAGCAAAGAACTTCATTCTTTCTTGTGCCTTGAGCAAATTGTCTTTAATCTGTTGTGCTATTGTATCTCTGTCCAGTTGAGCTTGGTAATCATCTCCCTCTACTGGTGGTAGCATCAATTCTGCAATCAGAGGGGGTGGTCTTGCATATAAGGCTTGAAAAGGGGTCATTTTCAAGGATGTGTGGAATGTGGTGTTGTACCACCATTCAGCCATGGACAACCATGAGTGCCACTTCCTGGGGTGAGCAAAAGCCATGCATCTCAGGTAGTTTTCCAGGCACTGGTTCACTCTTTCTGTTTGCCCATCAGTTTGAGGGTGGTAGGAAGTGCTCAAGTGTAGTTTTACTCCCATTTTGTTGAACAGATGTTGCCACAGGTGACTAGTGAATATCCTATCCCTGTCAGTTACAATGACAGAGGGCAAACCATGTAGTCTGAATATATTGTCTGTGAAGGCTTGTGCTACTGTCCTGACAGTAATGGGATGTTTCATAGCAATAAAGTGAGCATATTTAGTGAAACGGTCAACTACCACAAGTATCATGTCCTTATGCTCAGACTTAGGCAGTCCTTCCACAAAATCCATGCTAATGTGGGTCCAAGCAAAATCAGGAACTGACAGTGGCTGTAACAACACAGGAGTATGTACATGTTGAGCTTTGTTTAGCTGACAGACAGGGCATTGCTGGACAAAGGTTTGGACTGCTTTTCTCATTCCTGGCCATGTGAAAAGGATTTTCAATCTGTGATAAGTTGCTCTTTCACCAGAGTGTCCTCCCAGTTCAGACTTATGGAAAGAAGTGAGCAGAGAGTTTTTCAGAGCACTGTTATTGCCAATCAGGATTTTCCCTTTATATCTTAGGACTCCACTAGTTAGGGTGTAAGGAGGTTGAGCAGCTGGGTCTATTGCTAGTTTAGCTAGTAGATCAGAGCATTTTGTATCCCCTTTGTAGCTATTCACCACTTCAGCTATCCAAGTAGGGATTGTAGTACTTGACCCCAAAGCAAGTAAAGCATATTTAACTCTGGAGAGAGCATCAACCACTCTATTCTCTTTTCCTTTTTTGATTCCACTTAGAAGTTGTAACCCATGAGTTTAATGAGAAGTTTGTGCTGAATACCTTCAGTAACTTTTTGCTCTTGTATGTATTTTAAACTCTGCTGGTCAGTTCTGATGATCAAGGAGGAGGAGGCAAAGTAGTCCTTCCATTTTTTAGTGCTTCTTTGTCATATGTGGACCAGGCAGCAGCTTTAGGGCCTAGTGCTTTGCTCATATAAGCAATAGGCTGTCCATTCTGCATCAGTACTGCTCCTATCCCATAGCCAGAAGCATCAGCTTCCAAAACAAAAGGCAAGGAGAAATTTGGTAGTGCCAGAACTGGAGCAGATGTCATTCTGTCCTTTAATTGCTGAAAAGCAGTTGCTTGTTTATCAGTGCATTGAAATCCATCCTTTTTCAATGCATCAAAGAGTGGCTTGCAGATCACCCCATAACTCTGAACAAACCTTCTGTAGTACCTTGCTAAGCCTAGAAAACTTCTCAATTGTGTTACATTTTGAGGTGTGGGCCAGTTAATGATTGCTTCTACTTTGGCAGGGTCTGTTGATACTCCTTTGTCAGAGATCACATAACCCAAATACTCTACCTGGTTCTGTGCAAAAGTGCACTTAGAGAGCTTTGCATATAGTTGATGTTTCCTGAGTGCTTCCAGTACTAGTGTCACATGTTCCAAGTGCTCCTTATATGTTTTACTGAAAATGAGGATGTCATCAAAGAAAACTAACAAACAATCTCTCAGGAGGGGTCCCAATACAGTTTGCATGAGTTCTGTAAAGGAAGGTGGAGCATTTGTCACTCCAAATGGCATGACAAGGAACTCAAACAGGCCAATGTGTGTGCTAAAAGCAGTTTTCTCAATATCTCCTTCTTTCATCCTGATTTGATGATAACCACTTCTGAGGTCCAACTTGGTAAAAATCTTTGCTCCATTAAGTTCATCCAGGAGATCTTCTATCATTGGTATGGGATACTTGTTCTTGATGGTGTGGGCATTTAATTTTCTGTAATCAATGCATAACCTCCAAGTCAGGTCCTTTTTCTTGACCAAGATAGCTGGAGAAGAATATGGACTGTGACTTAATCTAATTATCCCTTTTTGCAGAAGGTCTTTGATAATTTCCTCTAGAGCATTTTTCTGGTGATGTGGCAGCCTGTATCCTCTTTGGTTTATAACTGGGGCTCCAGGTTCTAAGTTGATTGCATGGTCACAATCTCTCTTTGGAGGTAGACCAGTGGGCTCCTCAAACACATCATGGAAGTTTTCTAAGATTGTCTTAATTCCAGGCTGTTTGACAGATTCATGGATGGTTTCAAGCTGTACTGGTTGCATCCACATCAGGGCTCCAGTGAGCATCTCCTCCATTATATTTTCCATATCTTGTAACAAGGGAGAGCAGGGACTTGTTGGTAAACTTTCATACATGAATGTGATGTGTTCTCCATTAGAGAGTTTGACTCCTAGCTGCATGTTAGGGAGATCAAAAGTGACAGGACTATGTTTATACATCCAGTCAGCTCCAAGAATGAGATCATATCCTGTAAGTTTCGACATTCTGAAATCGGATACTAGTTCCACTCCCTGAATAGTGTACTTGGTGTTGCAAAGAGAAAATTCACTGTATAATTTGCCCCCATTTGCTACAGTCACTTGGACCTGTTTTACTGGTGTTGCAGGGCAACCAGATTTGGCTGCCAAAGCATGGGAAATGAAGGTTGTGGTACTTCCACTATCTACTAATGCAAGGCCCATTGTGTTTCCAATCTGGACTTGCAATGTAAAAGTGTTTTTCTTTTTGTCTTCAGGAATTCTTGTAGCTGCATGCATGGAAATTTTGAGTTCCTGTGTATCAAGAGGTTCTTCCTCCACATCAGATGATCCCCCTTCTGCATCCACTATGTAAATAATGTCAGGGTTGTCCACTTGTGCTTGCAATGCTTGAATTTGAGCTTTTTGGGACATCTTGCATACCTGCTTGTGTCCTGGAAACCATGGTTCCCTGCATTTGTAGCAAATGCCCTTTTCTCTGGCCTGTTGAATTACAGCAGCAGGAGAAGTGTGCACAGGAAGTACAGGTTTAGACAGTTCCCCTGGAGTACTTTTTCTGTAGTTAGGTGCATAAGATTTTTGTGTAACAGCAGGAGGACATGATTTTTCAATTCTTCTGGCTATCCACATGGCTTTAGTCATGTTGGGAGGTTCTAAACATTCCAGGTGACTTTGGATGTAAGGGTTCAGGCCTGCAATGAAACTATTCATGTAATAGTCATCTGGTACTGCAGGGTTGTCCCTCCTCATTAAGTTCATCTGCTGTTCAAACTCTGCTATATATTTGTCAACTGAAGCTTGCTGAGTTAGTTTGTGGAAGGCTTTCACATTTTCACATACAGACGTTATTGCAAATCTTTGTGTGATTGCAGAACAGAACTTGTGCCAACGAGTGTGACAAGCAATGTACCCAGTTCCTCTCCACCACTGGATAGCCTGCCCCTTTAAGTAAGAAACTGCTATCTCAGTTCTCTGTTCAATGGGAGTTCTTGCAGCAGAAAAATACTGTTCAATGTTTTGTATCCATGAGTCAGCATCCACTCCATCAAATTCGGCAATGTTTAATTTTGCAGGTTTAACACTCATAAGGTTTCTTCTGACTTCAGGAATATAAGGTCTGTTTCTTTCTCTTCTCCCCTCTGCTTCAGGCAATTCCTCTACTGTCATAAATTGTCTTATGACTTGTCCTTGCTGCTGTGGAGGTGTGATGAATTCCTGCTTGTTAACAACATGGTTAGGATGCCTATAAGGTCCCTTAGGAGTGCCATCCATATTCAGTTCTCTGCCAGTAGCCTTGTCCACCAGGACAGCAGATCCTACAATTGCAGGGTCTTGTTTATCAGGAGGAAATTGGTTGTTCGGCAACTGCTTTGGTCTCCCTGGAGGAATCACTGTGCTTCCTTGTCCAGATACTGGATCTGGTCTTTCTTCCTCCTCTTCATCTTCTTCCCCTGGCTGTTCTGCAGTTAACTTCAGCAAGGTGGACTGAATTTTCCTGAAATTCTTCTGTATGCTAGCGAAATTCTTGTTCACCGAATCAGTGAAATGGTAGAATTCTTTTCTATCTTCCTCTCTCTCTTGCTGGAGTGTTTTAATGTCAAGTTGCAGCGATTCAAGTTCCAAACAGTCCGTATCTTGCGTCTCACCAGCCATGTCTTCAGGGTTTTTGTTGGTCATTACTTGCAGATCTGGTCCACGGCGAAACTTGCGAGGAACGGAAGGAATTTTACACCGGTGGCCCGGAAACCCACCATTCTGACTCGATTTCACGCATCAGATCGGACAGAATCGCGACGCAAGAGCAACAACCTAAAGGGAGGGTTGGGTGGGATTTTGCACTGAAGAAGAGTTCTTCAGAAACCACGACTCCACCTTCAGATGCCGAATCAATCCTCCGCCGCCTCTCGCCGCCGCTGCAACCGCCGCGCCGGACTAGAGGCCAGATCGGATCTGGGCTCGGATCCCGCCTCCAAGGACTAAAACCTACGCTCTGTATACCACTTGACAGACCCTAGATGTGGTTGTCTCTGAAAATTGCAAGAAATCAAAGAGAGCAAGCAATTTGGTGGGGAATTTGAGGTTTGATTCACTCAGATCCGAAACAAAGTAGCTAGGGTTTCGTCAGCCGGAACACGGCGGCTGCAAGGGCCAAGCCCAGATTAATCCAGAATGCCCTCTCCACAAGCCAGAGAGGGTGTATAAAGCAAAATTCAGAGTAAAAGTAGATAGTGACATGTTCGACAGGTAAAGGACAGCGCGGTAACTTTTAAAAAGTAGGTCGCGACGATGCTGGCCGTCCAGATGGAGATCGACGGCTGTGGGCGCACTTGAATCGGCGAAGCGGTAAGTTCTCCTCCGGGTCGTCAGATCACGGATCAACGGACGTAGCTTCTCCAGGCAAAGGCTGAGGGTACTGTGGCTCGTCATATGAACTGCTACAGTTGGCGGGCCTGACAGAGCGCTCGTGCACAAGCACCAGCGATGGCAGCAACAAGAGCTCAAGAGCATCCTGCCTCCAGCACTCCGTCAGCTACCACGTAGGCAGGAATCGCATCCTGCACAGGTCGTTGTTGGGCAGCCTCATCGTGGAGGCACCGAGCCGCGCCGCCGCCATATTCGCTCATTCGCACACTGCCGCGCGCCGTTTTGGCATGCGTTGCCGCTACTGCTTGCATGTTTCACCTCCCATGTGCACTGCTGCTTGATGGGCATTATGCCGAGCACTTTTCGTGCACGTGTCTGGATCAAAAACCACTCCACGTCCACACAAAACCACCCAATGGACTAAACTTATCCGGTTTTAAAAGTTCAGGGACTAAGTTTTGCTGGTATTGAAGTTGAAGGACGATTTTTATACTTTTGAAAGAGTTGAAGGATGAAAAATATACTTTTTAATTTAATAAATCAGTCGATAAATTGATTAAATAATAAATTAACTTACCGATTAGCTTATTAATCCCCTGCTCGCCAGCCAACCTACCAGTTAATGGTTTTCTTAACAATGCTTGAAAGTTGTTTGCTTGATGATGTCCTGAATATGCCTGGCTGAAGCATTCCATATTCATGACTTGAGTACTTAGCCTGCCCGGGCGCCCCGAATCGAAAGTCTGGCGCTAGCCTAGGACGCTAAAGTCCACTTTCACGGGCTGCTAATTGATGAAGTGAAAGATGAATGTTTCTTTATAGGCTCACAAAATAATTTATTCTGGCTGGGACACCATCCAAACACATCAACCAAGGTTAGCTTGGCTAGGCATCTTTCTTCATTTTTCCAGGCACAAACCAGGCTCTACTTTTTCCCATGCTTGAAGCTGAGGACTCCAACAAAACTAGCTTTATATGTTTTTCAAATAGGAGAAGCCAAATTATGCATCTTTTCATATTATATTTATTTTGTATTGTGGATGTTGTTTTTTTCTAAAAAGAATTGTGGATGTTACTATTTTTAATAGAAACTTGGTTTTTAAAAATCCATGTGATCCAAAAATGACTTGGGTTCCACTATCAACAAATAATAGAACAACAATGAGTATCCAACATTAACAGAAAGAAAACAAGTTTAGTTGCCGCATAAAACATTCAGCAGCGGAAAACTAAGTAGGAGAAGCATAAGAAGACATTGTAGGGGCGCGTAGGCCCAACCATAGCACTGAGGACGACATCAGAATCACAAAATAATAGAGGCTAACGCGCGCTTTGCGGCGCCGTTCCTCACTCTGAGATTAACTCTTTTATATCTAGTAAATTATTATGGTAGGTTGTTTTCTTTGGATTTTATTTGTGTTGACTTGTGTTTTAATTATATTTTGAATTCGTATATCGTGTCAGAGTGCTGTTGGAGATTGTATTTGGTCCGATAGGAGAATGAAATTGTTTGGTCCGTGGTTGTGGTGTATTTACACGTTTCGGCCTTGGTGTCAGTCGGTGGTGGTCGCCTGAGCCTCTTGAGAACTCCTATTCCATACTAAAACCATAAAATTCTTGCTATAACACTCATATATGCCAGTCGACCAAGCTTATGCCCGCCTCGCTCACCTAATGCTAGCTAAGAAAAAAATATCAGCAACCATTTTCTATTTGAAAAAATTAGTTTAGTTAAAAGATGTTCAAGGATTTTAAGATATATTACAAAAATTTTGAAACCATGAATTTTAGAAAACATTCATGATTTTAAAATATATTCACGGATTTCAAAAAATATTCACAAATTAAGTAATTTTTTGAATTTCAAAAGTGTTCACAAACTTTAAAAATGATCGTGAACTTCGAAAATATATGCTAATGTTTACAAATTTTATTAATCATCTGTGAATTAAATTATTGAAAATAAAATATAAAAGAAAAGGATAAATAAAACCAAACATCAAACAATCTTACAAGTGGGGCACCCCACCGACCTCACAACTCCTGAAGCATCACAACGTTTTAAATCATGGGAGCTTAGTATCTCTACTATAGATAGATGTAAGAGACAAATAGCTCGATAATTCATCCTGGAGCCCGGGCTCATCTGCTCCCGCTCAGTAAAAAATTCAAAACAAATACTAGAAAAATTCAAAAAATTCCAAATTTTTTGTGGTGGTAGATAATTTGACGCGTGAGGTGCGCCCCAAAATTCACCTCATTTGGACATCTGAGAAGCTCTCGGCAAAAAAGACAAATCGGGTCAAAACAGTGCGTGAACAGTACACATTTTTACAAACCCTGATTTTGTCTTTTTTGCCGAGAGCTGCTGAGATGCTCAAATGAGTTGATTTTTGGTGCGCACCTCACGCGTCAAATTATCTACCACCACAAAAAAAATTGGATTTTTTTGAATTTTTCGAGTATTTTTTTGAATTTTTTTTCTAAGCATGGGTGCAGATGAGCCCGGGAGCCAAAACTCCGCGTCCACAAATAGTTTTGCTTTTTACCCTGCAGGAAGGGGGGTCATT
>NC_041387.1:80233903-80240058 GCF_002162155.2 Triticum dicoccoides | reverse complement strand
GAGGGCCTCTCTCTGCAGCACATCATCCCCCAACTCTAGGAGAGTTTACGATCTTCAACGTTTTGCAAGCATGTTCAATATCACATAAACGAGTAAGCATGGCAACTATTTTCAGTAGGAGATCAAATATATTTTTCTCAAAGCATGTTCTATTTCATAACTTTCTAATTGCCCAACAAAGAGTAACAAGGGCCACAATTTAATTGTAACAACCACTACTAGGGAAAAACCTAGTAATGACGCACGGTAAAGGGCTACTAGTAGCGGGGGTGCGCTATTGCTAGCGGGCTGCAACTAACTTTCTAGCCGTAGCGCAGGGTGGTTCCGTAGCGCTGGTCTGGACCCGGTGCTACTGCTAGTTATCTGTAGCGCTAGTCTGGACCCGGTGCTACTGCTAAATCTGTGTAGTCCCCGCACTACTGCTACCCTCATACCCCGCATCACTGCTATTTTTGGGTATTTATTTTTTCTACGTATATGTGTTGTATTTATACAGGTTTTATACAATGTCTCATCTTCATAGTGCTCCAACATAGTCTCATCATCATCATCATCATCATCATGATCCAACACAAATG
Source organism: Triticum dicoccoides (assembly GCF_002162155.2). Lineage (NCBI taxonomy): Eukaryota > Viridiplantae > Streptophyta > Magnoliopsida > Poales > Poaceae > Triticum > Triticum dicoccoides. The sequence goes on along the minus strand of NC_041387.1, from coordinate 80,239,480 downwards.
TCTCGTCATCATCTCGAAATAGTGATACAGGTTACAACAAGTCTTGACTACATGCAACTACATGGTCACATACACATGTTTCATCATCGATCTAAACTATGATATAATCACATACAAGAGAAGAGTGATCACTATCAGCAAGAAAGGGAGTAAGTAGTTCTTGATCCGGTTTCGATTCCTCTCTCCTGCTAGCATGAACCTCAAGTAACTAGTTTCTACTTCATTTCTACTTTGAAACCCTTTGTGGCTGCTGCCCGGGAAGCGGTGCACTTGGGCCTGACACTCTGGCCACTCCTCATACACTTATGGAACTCTCCCTCTGTACACGGCATACCACTTATTCGTCATTGATCTATATCCCTGACACAGATGCATTGTAATTAATCAGCAGTATTCATCGATAATATGCAACATAATATACTTATGTAACACCAAGAGAAATAGTTAGCTTATAGAAGCAACATAGAGTAAACATAATTAACGAAGTTCATCGTACCCAAACTAATTAACTAGAGCGCTACGCAAGTTCAGGAGGATATTTTACATCACAAAGTTTCGTTGTACAGAAATTCAAAGTTTTCTCCAACAGAAAGTACTACTTAAACGGACACATCGTCATCATCAATCACTACATTTTCCATTCGTCTGTATTCGAGAGGATGTACCCGAGCTTTGTGAAAGGCATCATGTCCTGGCACTGTAGGCCTATGCGAGTTCGGACGTCGGCCCGCGATTGTGGGCCGCCGTAGAACATCCCATTCTCTTCGACGACGTATTTGATGATGATTGTCGCAATGTCCCCGTGTATCCATAGAAGCAGCGTGGGGTTTACGGGCGGCGCTACTGCTATCATCTTAATTGCAGTGCGGGTCTTTTGCTCGACGTTTCTACTATGGCCTGCCCCGGGGATACCGTGGGGACCACTTAGTAGTAGGACCGGGTGACACAGGTTGCGCTGCTACTATTATGTACCTGTAGCGCGGTGTATAGCCCCGCACTAGTACTAAGTATGAACTAATAGCAGCGTTGGGTCCCCACCCGCGCCACTATTAAGCATCTGCCTATAGGGTTTTCCCTTGTAGTGAGCTTCTCAAAATGTAAGAGCATCTCCACTCGTTTGGCCCCCCCAGGGACTCAAAATATCGCTGCTTGGGGGAAAACCGGTGGAAATTTTGGTAGGGGGGGGGGCTCGGGTTCCCATTCACCGCCCCAAGATGGCCCAAGACGTCGTTCTTTCAAATACAAATTCATCTGGACTTGGACGGATTTGGATGAAATTCGGGCGGTTTTCATTGATATTTGTACAAAATTAAAGACATGAAAAAACTTAAAAAATAAAACTACGCCGCCGCTGCCCCGAGCCTACTGCATGCCGAGGAGCTTGTAGAAGTCGCCGTCGTCGCCGCCGCCGCTGCCGTCGTCGTCATGCACGCCGTCGTCGTCCTTGCTGTAGCCCTGTCCTGGGTCGCCTTGGCGGGCAGGGTTGGTGGGCGGTGGCGCCTCCTCATTGCTGTCCTCGAGGATGATGATGTCGCCCTTGTCGTAGCCGCTGATGTCTACTATGCAACTTTATTCCTGTAGACTCATGTTGGGCCTCCAAGCGCAGAGTTTTGTAGGATAATAGCAATTTCCATTCAGGTGGATGACCTGAGGGAGGCGTAGAATGAAGATGGTCTCTCTCAAACAACCCTTCAACCAAATAATAAAAAAGTCTCTTGTGTCCCCAACACACCAAATACAATGGTAAATCGTATGGTGCACTAGTACAATGAAGAGATGGCGATACAAGTGTAGTAATGATTGTAGATATTGATTTTTGTAATAGTAACAATAAAAAACAGTAAGGTAGCAAGTAACAAAAGTGAGCACAAAAGGTATTGCAATGATTGAAAATGAGACCTATGGTCCATACTTTCGCTAGTGCAATCTCACAACAATGCTAATCTAATTGGATCATATAACCACCCTTCAACGTGCGATGAAGAATCACTCCAAAGTTCCTATCTAGTGGAGAACATAAGAAGCAATTGTTTGTAGTTATTCTTTTCGATCGATCTATCCAAGAGTTCGTACTAAAATAATATTAAGGCAAATTTATATTCATAATACTCAATCCAGCACAAAGAACCTCAAAGAGTGCCCCAAGATTTCTACCGGAGAAACAAAGACGAGAACATGCACCAACCCCTATGCATAGATTACCCCAATGTCACCTCGAGAATCCGCGAATTGAGTGCCAAAACACATATCAAGTGAATCAATATAATACCCCATTGTCACCACGAGTATTCATATGAAAGACATATATCAAGTGCTCTCAAATCCATAAAGGTATTCAATCTGATAAAATGAAATCTCAAAGGGAAAACTCAATTCATCACAACAAGATAGAGAGGGAGAAATACCATATGATCCAACTATATTAACGAAGCCCCCGATACATCAAGATTGTGCCATCAAGAACATGAGAGAGAGAGAGAGGTTAAACACATAGCTACTGGTACAAACCCTCATCCCCGTGGGTGGACTACTGCCTCCTCATCATGGAGACCATAGGGATGATGAAGATGTCCTCCTGTGATGATTCCCCCCCCCCCCCGGTAGGGTACCAGAACGGGCTCCCAATTGGTTTTTGTGGCTACAGAGGCTTGCGGCGGCGGAACTTCCGATCTAGGGTTATTTCTAGGGTTTTTGGTATTTATAGGATTTTTCAGCGTTGGAATCACGTGAAGATGGGCCTCGAGGTGGCCACAACCCACCAGGGCGCTCCTAGGCCTCCAGGCGTGCCCCGGTGTCTTGTGCTGACTGATACGTCTCCAACATATCTATAATTTATGAAGCATTCATGCTATTTTATTATCTTTTTTGGATGTTTATGGGCTTTATTATACACTTTTATATTATTTTTGGGACTAACCTATTAACCGGAGGCCCAACCCATATTGCTGTTTTCTTGCCTATTTCGTGTTTTGAAGAAAAGGAATACCAAACGGAGTCCAAACGGAATGAAACCTTCGGGAGCGTGATTTTTGGAACGAACGTGATCCAGGAGACTTGGAGTTGAAGTCAAGGAAGCTTCAAGGTGGCCACGAGGGTGGGGGGCACGCCCCCCTACTGGGCGCACCCCCTGTCTCGTGGGCCCCTCGTGGCTCCCCCGACCGACTTCTTTCGCCTATATATTCCCATATACCCTAAAAACATCGAAGCGAACAATAGATTGGGAGTTCCGCCGCCGCAAGCCTCTGTGGCCACCAAAAACCTCTCGGGAGCCCATTTCGGCACCCTGCCGGAGAGGGGATCCCTCACCGGGGGCCATCTTCATCATCCCGGCGCTCTCCATGATGAGGAGGGAGTAGTTCACCCTCGGGGCTGAGGTTATGTACCAGTAGCTATGTGTTTGATCTCTCTCTCTCTCTCTCTCTGTCTCTCTCTCTCTCTCGTGTTCTGTCTATGGCATGATCTTGATGTATCGCGAGCTTTGCTATTATAATTGGATCTTATGATGTTTCTCCCCCTCTACTCTCTTGTGATGAATTGAGTTTTCCCTTTGAAGTTATCTTATCGGATTAAGTCTTTAAGGATTGAGAACACTTGATGTATGTCTTGCCGTTCTTATCTGTGGTCACAATGGGATATCACGTGATCCACTTGATGTATGTTTTGATGATCAACTTGCGGGTTCCGCCCATGAACCTATGCATAGGGGTTGGCACACGTTTTCATCTTGACTCTCCGGTAGAAACTTTGGGGCACTCTTTGAAGTACTTTGTGTTGGCTGAATAGATGAATCTGAGATTGTGTGATGCATATCGTATAATCGTGCCCACGGATACCTGAGGTGACAATGGAGTATCTAGGTGACATTAGGGTTTTGGTTGATTTGTGTCTTAATGTGTTATTCTAGTATGAACTCTATGATAGATTGAATGGAAAGAATAGCTTTGTGTTATTTTACTATGGACTCCTGAATAGATTCAGCAGAAAGGATAACTTTGAGGTGGTTTCGTACCCTACCATAATTTCTTCATTTGTTCTCCGTTATTAGTGACTTTGGAGTGACTCTTTGTTGCATGTTGAGGGATATTTATATGATCCAATTATGTTATTATTGTTGAGAGAACTTGCACTAGTGAAAGTATGAGCCCTAGGCCTTGTTTCCTAGCATTGCAATACCGTTTACGCTCAATTTTATCATTAGTTACCTTGCTGTTTTTATATTTTCAGATTACAAAAACCTATATCTACTATCCATATTGCACTTGTATCACCATCTCTTCGCCGAACTAGTGCACCTATGCAATTTAACATTGTATTGGGTGTGTTGGGGACACAAGAGACTCTTTGTTATTTGGTTGCAGGGTTGTTTGAGAGATACCATCTTCATCCTACGCCTCCCACGGATTGATAAACCTTAGGTCATCCACTTGAGGAAAATTTGCTACTGTCCTACAAACCTATGCACTTGGAGGCCCAACAACGTCTACAAGGAGAAGGTTGCGTAGTAGACATCAAGCTCTTTTCTGGCGCCGTTGCCGGGGAGGTGAGTGCTTGAAGGTATATCTTTAGATCTTGCAATCAAATCTTTTTGTTTCTTGTTTTATCACTAGTTTAGTCTATAAAATAAAACTACAAAAAAATGGAATTGAGTTTGTCTCATACGCTTCATCTTTTTAATATCTTTCGTAAGTATGATGAAAAGGAAAATTATGCTCAAGTGCTAGAAGAAGAATGCATTAAAATTTTTGGTACTAGATCTTTGTATGATGAGCATGATGGCAATGTTGTTAGTATGAATTCCTTGAATACGCATGATGTTAATGATACGCAAAGCCACAAGCTTGGGGATGCTATGTTTGATGAAGATGATATGTTTAGTCCCCAAAGTTTTGATGAGAATATTTATTATGATGAAAGCATGCCTCCTATTTATGATGATTATATTGATGAACGTGGGTTTGGAAGAGTGTCAACTTTAGGAAGTAGTGATCCCACTATTTTGGTGGATGTTGAATTTTATTGTGATGAATATGAAAGTGGATTTGGAAGAGTGTCAACTTTATTTAGTGATGATTCCACTATCTTGCACTACAAAAAAAGACACATCCGTGACATTTTGGGCTGAACGGATTTTCTTTCTGTCATACATATGACACTTCTATGACGATAATTGTGACAAAACCCGGTATCATCATAGATGTGGTCGGCTCCTACTTCCATGACAAAAAATCATGACAGAAAATGGGCTTTTCGTCCTGGGCGGGCCGGAAACGCAGCTGCATGACATTCTTCGGGCTGTCCATGATGGAAAAAACCGTGGTAGAAGCGAGGGCGAGGAAAATTTCGGGGAGTTCCCGGTTACGGTGGGCGGTCGGGGGCCGAGCGATGCACGTTTCTCTTGTACACGTACGCGCGTGTGTGTGAGGCATTGGCTCTAACTGAACCCGAGCGAGGGCGTTGGGCTCTAACTGAACCCGAGTGATTGCACTGCAGGCTACGCGTTACTGAACCCGAGCGATCGATCGATGGCTGTTAACTGAACTCGATCGAGTGATTCCTTCGCTACTACTGCTAACTGAA
>NC_041387.1:80232733-80233893 GCF_002162155.2 Triticum dicoccoides | reverse complement strand
ACAGTGAGCGGTGGGGGTGGATGAACAGGACCCCATGGCGTTGCCTCGATCGAGCCGGTTGGGGCAGGATGAACAGGACCCCGTGGAGGTCAGGATGAATAGGACGACCCCATGGAGGGCTGGATGAACAGTAGACGATGGAGGGGTGCCCGTGGAGGGGTGGTTGAACAGTAGCCGGTGGAGTAGCGCGCGGTGGAGGCTGGATGAACAGGAGCCTGTGGAGGCTGGAGGAGGTCGACGGTAGCCCATGGAGGCTGGAGGAGGTCGACGGTGGAGATGAACAGTATCCCGTGGAGTCCCGTTTTGTGGTACGCCACACCCCTTCTGATGAACAGGACCCCCGTTTCGACCGTAGAGCTCCAACACAAGTCCGTTTCGTCCGTTTTGCGGTACGCCACACCCCTCCAGATCAACAGGACCCCCGTTTCGACCGTAGGATGTCCGTTTCCTCTGTTTTGCGCCAGACCCCTCCCGATGAACAGGATCCTGTTTCGAATGTCGCCGGTCGAACACAAGGCCGTTTCCTCTGTTTTGCGGTACGCCAGGCCTCCTTTCCATCGCCTATTCCATCCAAGCCCTCCCGATGAACCCGACGACGCATTCCGTTCCGACCCAGCCGGTTGGCTCCCCATGAACACGATGATGACGTTGTTTCTCCATTCCGACCCAGCCATGTACACGAGCCCTGGCCGTACGTATGCGCGAGTAGGCATTCGACACCCCGCACGTATGTACACATACGTGGCCGTATTTTCTCTCTTGCACATTGGCCGCTGTACGTACGTGTACATGCTACGTGCGCGGCTCTACTACGACACGTACGCGCCTCTACTACGACACGTGCGCGCCTCTACTACGACACATGTACGCCTCTACTACGACACGTGCGCGCCTCTACATCGACCAGTATATATGTACGTACACGTTCGTGACCAGAATGACAACGCTACGTACGCTTCGACCGGGTGGGTCCCGACTGTCAGGCACTTCCTTGCATGCGAAGATGTAGCTGGTGGGTCCCAGCAGTCAGGGGGGCGAATCGTTTTTTTTGCCCGGACACACTTCCTTGCGTGCGAAGGTGTAGCTGGTGGGTCCCAGTAGTGAGGGGGAAACGTCTTTTTCACGAAATACGGTGGCCCGTCCGGTGGGTCCCCGCTGTC
>NC_041387.1:80209468-80232723 GCF_002162155.2 Triticum dicoccoides | reverse complement strand
TAGACGATGGAGGGGTGCCCGTGGAGGGGTGGTTGAACAGTAGCCGGTGGAGTAGCGCGCGGTGGAGGCTGGATGAACAGGAGCCCGTGGAGGCTGGAGGAGGTCGACGGTAGCCCGTGGAGGCTGGAGGAGGTTGACGGTGGAGATGAACAATAACCCATGGAGTCCCGTTTTGCAGTACGCCACACCCCTCCCGATGAACAGGACCCCGTTTCGACCGTAGCGCTCCAACAAAAGTCCGTTTCGCCCATTTTGCGGTACGCCACACCCCTCCCGATCAACAGGACCCCCGTTTCGACCGTAGGAGGTCCGTTTCGTCCGTTTTGTGGTACACCACACCCCTCCCAATCAACAGGACCCCGTTTCAAATGTGGCCAGTCGAACACAAGGCCATTTCCTCCGTTCTACAGTACGCCAGGCCTCGTTTCCATCGCCTGTTCCGTCCAAGCCCTCCCGATGAACACGACCACGCATTCCGTTCCGACCCAGCCGGTTGGCTCCCACGCGTTCCGTTGCCTCCCTATGAACACGAGCATTTCGTTGCCTCCCCATGAACACGAGCATTCTGTTGCCTCCCCATGAACACGACGACGACGCTGTTTCTTTGTTCCGACCCAGCCATGTACATGAGCCTTGGCCGTACGTATGCGCGAGTAGGCGTTCGAGACCCTGCCCGTATATACGTACGTGGTCGTATTTTCTTTCTTGCACCCTGGCCGTTGTACGTACGTGTACATGCTACGTGCGCGCCTCTACTACGACACGTGCGCGCCTCTACAACGACCAGTATGTACGTACACGTTCGCGACCAGAATGACAACACTACGTACGCTTCGACCAGGTGGGTCCCGATTGTCACGCACTTCCTTGCCTGCGAAGATGTAGCTGGTGGGTCCCAGCAGTCAGGGGGTGAATCGTTTTGTTTTTTTTGCTCGGACGCACTTCCTTGCGTGCGAAGGTGTAGCTGGTGGGTCCTAGCAGTCAGGGGGGCGAATGGTTTTTTTTGCCCAGACGCACTTCCTTGCGTGGCAAGATGTAGCTGGTGGGTCCCAGCAGTTAGGGGGGAAACATTTTTTTCGCGAAATACGGTGGCCCGTCCGGTGGGTCCCTGCTGTTAGGTGGAGGAATCATTATTTTCCGCGTAATAAGGAGGCACTTCCTTGCTACGGTCGTGGACCCACCTGTCAGCCTCTCCACGTACAGTCCATGTCCGATGGAAGTCGTTCCTTGACCACGTTGACCACGCCGCGCCGAGAGCATCACGGCGGTGGACGATGGCGAGGCCTAGGAAGGGGATGAATCAGAGCCGGGGAAGACGCAACAGTGGATGCCCACGCGAAGAGGAGTACGAGGGTTCATTGGTTCGGCTGCGATGTGAGGCTGTTGTTGCCGCAGAATAACAGGGGGTGTGGGTGAGTAGAGGGATGGCCTGGCCAGCGGTGGGAGTAGTAGATGCGGTGAGGCCTCCGCGGCATCACAGTCGTCCACGGGAGGCAGGAGCACGCGACACGACCGGCGCTGGTTTGGGCGGCTGGAGCAAGAAGACCAGAGGTTGAAGAAGCACTACGGCCGTTGGATGAACATCGTACGGTAACAGGAGCTAGAATCGTTCATATTGACTAAGTTGACAAAGCCCTCCGTCCCCGTCAACTTGGTAGGCCCACAAGTCAGCCTCCCACTATGCTGGGTTCCAGCTGGCAGGGGGAGTATTCTTTTTTTGTGCGTAATAAGGAGGCACTTCCTTGCGTGCGAAGATAGCTGGTGGGTCCGACCTGTCAGTGGGGGGCACATTTTTTTCGTGAAATATAGAGGCCCTTCCGGTGGGTCCCAGATGTCAGGTGGAGGAATCATTATTTTGCGCGTAATAAGGAGGCATTTCCTTGTGTGCGACCGTGGACCCAGCTGCCAGCCTCTCCACACACAGTCTACTTCCGATGGTGTCATTCGTTGACCACGTTGACCACGCCGTGCCGAGCGCATCCAAGGTGGTGGACGATGGCGAGGCCCCGGATAGCAACGAGCCGGAGATGGGAAGACACGGGAGTAGAGTCGCAGACGGAGAGGTGTACGAGGGTTAACTAGTTCTAGTGCGGTGTGGTTCGGCAGTCGGTGGAGAAGAACATGAGGTGTGGAGGGATGGAGGGATGGCCTGGCTAACGGTGGAGTAGCGCTTCATAGCGAAGCGTGCTAAGCAGAGCTGCTAGTAGCAGGAGGTGGGAGGTGGTCCCAGCGGCGCTGGAGGAAGAAGACGAGAGATTGAAGATGGATGCCGACCGTTGGATGTAAATCCAACGACTAACATGTCAGAATCATTTGTTGACTAAATTGACAACGACTTGCGTTGGCTTTGACCTATTGGCCCACATTTCAGCCTCCAAAAATGTGGCACGTATTCAACCCATTTTTTCAGAATTTACAGTCTTTTTTTTGCACGGTAGAATTTACAATCAATTTGATCTTTTTTTTGAATTACAGCCATTAGCTGGGCTGGGTGAACAAATAATGTAGCGTCCATGAGGTCCATTTATTTTATTTCCTAAAAAATTACAGGCCATTTGCACTTTCTCGAAATACACGATTTGGCTAGGATGATTCTAATTATAATGTTGGGTTGGGCCAGCAATGTTATCAAAAAATAAAAAGGGGCTGAGCATTTTGTTAAAAATATATTTAAATAATAAGAGATATTATTACATTCGTCCTTAAATCTTACCAAGCTTTTGTACACAATCACTAGGATTTTCGTGCCAAAACAATCCAGGATTTTATTGTTAAGAAATTATTTTTATAAGTTAATAAGATGTGGGATATTGTTTTCTTACATAGTTAAATATATGATGACAATAAAAATAATATATAATAACATATAAAATAATTTCAATATATATAATATAGTTAGAAGGGAAACATAAGTTAGACATGGCGTTCCTATTCTTATATATAAAAATAGAACAGACCTCTGCGTTTTCTTCAAAAAAACACATAAATTGGGCTGCCAAAAATAAAACCTCGGATGGGAGGTCCATAGCCGGTCGATATATGACGGCCCTCAAGAAAATACAAACAGGCCTATGGACCTCCCATCCGAGGTCGTGGGCTGCGCATGTTACAAATGAAAGCCTAGACGGGGCAGCCCAAAACCACGTCCAACACTTGCCAAAACTTCGTCCCTCGTTTTCTCTGTGTTTCGCACACTCGACATTGTGTGGGCATTTTGACTGTGCATCATATGAAGATGTGCTATGCATGAATGTTGATCAACATGATGTTGATCAGCATGATGTTAACTGGCTGGTAGTTCCATTTTCGACCATGAATAAAACTTCCAACATGATGTTAACCCTGTTTGAAGAGGCCGTGTTAATATAAATGCTTTGCCTCTGAAAGTTGCAGTTTCTTATGTGAAACTGAACTTGCAGTTTCTTATGTGAAACTGAACTTGCAGTTTCTTATTTGAAACTGAAACTTGCAGTTTCTTCTCTGAGAATCACATTGTCTGCACTTTTATACTCCTATGAAACTACATTTTTTAAGTGCTAAAAATAGATCTCTAGAATTCATAAAATACTTCATAGGCTCAATACTGCAAATCTGAAATTCAAAAGACATTCATATCTGAAAGTACTCTCAAAATACACAACACAAAACACAATTCACAACCTGCAAATACTGACAACCCTAAGCTCGTCCTGACAATTCACAACCTGCCCGACTATTGGGCTGGGGGGGGGGGGCAGTCCCCTCCTATTCCTCGGCGGAAGACAGCCGCCCCGTGAGACGATATGAACGGCGAGGGAGACGATGGCGGGGAAGCATCGTCGGGCCAATTGCTTTTGTCCTCTTGTAGTTGGGTTCGGTCGACGAAGACTCCACCGGCTCGCTCTGGCAGGACACCCACACAAACGGCACCATGTAGATGCTCGATCCTTCAATCTCCGGTGGATGCTCCATCTGGGATCGATACTCCCACCACCGATCCCTCACGATTGAATTCGGTGAATCTGTTTGCTCCATGGCCCAGAGGAGCAGCTCTATGTACTCCGGCGCAACTCCCTCCGGGAGTATCGCCACCTTTTCGATCTGTTGCAGATATTTGGCCATGGATGTCGCCGTCGCCGCTAGTTGGTCCTTGTTGTCAAACCAAGACTGTATCTCCAACATCCTAGCTAGCTTCACAGGGTCGCCGTCTGTGATCCTCACGTATCGGTTGTACTCCTCCATCGATCTACTTGTCCACAGCACCTTCACTCGCCGGTGGTGGTTTTTGAATGGAAGAGGAGAGGAGCAGCGCTGGTTTTGGATTAGAATGGGAGAGGAGCGGCGCTGGTTTTGGACTGGAATAGGAGAGGAGGGGCGGTGGTTTTGAAATGGAAGAGGAGAGGAGCGGTGCTGGATTTAGATTGGAACAGGAGAGGAGCGGCGGTGGTTTAAGAGGAGAAGAGCGGAAGAGCGGCGCTTGTCTTGGAAGTATTTTTTTTGTTGTTTTACGTATTTTGGGTCAAAGTTTGACCACGTACTGTATTTGACAAACAAAATGTGAATGCATGTCACCAAAAAAATTTGTATCATTTGGTTCGTATCTGAATGTACTTTCAAATTATATTATTTTTGCAACGTATAACATATATTTTATGTGCGAAAATCATGGTCAATTATGACCCAGAATAAAAGGGAGACTAGTTAATGTGGGGTCGCTTTCTTAATTGAAGGGTAAATTGATTTTGATTTTGATCCAGTCATAGTGCGCCGACCCTCTCGTCCAATCCTAAATCGCTGCCGCACGCTCCTCTCCCTCTTCTCCATTGCAAAACCACCTCCTCTCCTCTCCATCATCTCCATTCCAAAACCACCGTCTCGCCTCTCCCTCTTCTGATCTTCTCCATTGCAAAACCACCTCCTCTCCTCTCCATCATCTCCATTCCAAAACCACCGTCTCGCCTCTCCCTCTTATGATCTTCTCCATTGCAAAACCACCTCCTCTCCTCTCCATAATATCCATTCCAAAACCACCTTCTTGCCTCTCCCTCTTCTCTATTGCAAGACCACCATATCTCCTCCCATCTTCCAAAGCTAGCACCGTACCACTCAGAAGGACATCTATGGAGAGGATGCAGCAGCGAATCAGGTAGATCGCCGGTGGCGACCAGGCAAAGTTAGCCAGGTTGAAGGAGATCCTTAGTTGGTTTGACAATGAGTGGGATATTTCGAGGACGGTGCGGGCCATGTGGCAATGTATGCGAAAGAGTGAGACAGCGGCGATGAGGGCGGCGATGTACATGTACTCCTCGGCGGCAGTCACGCCGTAGTCCTCCGAGTTCATCGAGTATCTCCTCTGGGTGATGGAGCAGACAGATTTGCCCGAGGCAACAGTGAGGCGGAGGTGGTGGGTGTACAGGTCGAAGGTCGAGCACCCAGAGGATAACGAATCGATCAAGTATGGTGTGCCGTTCGTGAGGGTGCAGAGCCAGCCGGAGCCACAGTAGTATTCGTTCTCCCACCGCAAGAGGAGGCCGGATGGCGCGACGTTGCTACCCCGCTGTTCTCCACGGTTCCCTCAACGCTCGCCTCGTTTCAACGGTGGCGGTAGGGTTTAAGGTAAGCTTCACACTAACCTAATCTTCCACCTGCTCATCTTACAATCAGTGTGACAACTAATGAAAATCATTCTTACAATCAGTCTCCGAGTACTACGCCAATCACCCTAAAATAGCTCTGGACCTTTGGGTCAAAGTTGTGACACAGTGTACAAATAAAGAAAAATAGATTGGTGCTTCTTTCAGAAAAGAGTACTCCCTAGAAAGCTGCTAATATAAGCTACTAGTATTTGGTTAGAGGATTTGGTGCTGAGAAAGATCCGTCCACAGAGAGCGCCACACATCCCACTGGTGGTGGTGGATGCCAATGCGTGCATGCAACATGGTTGGTGTCGGTAATTTTTACTTGGCACACCTCGCACTCTGCATATATGCCAGTTCCATACATACATTTGTGCAGTTCCACCAAAAGGCAGCTGAATAACCCTGTTTGCACAGATAATGAAAAAGCGTGATTACATTATAGTGGCACTAGTTGATGAAACACACAAAATAAATAGAATAAAATATTGCGATAGCATCATAGTATGCCATGCTGCGAGGGAGAGATGGGCCCTGGGACGCCTCATACGGTACGCCTCATACTGGACATCATCCCAAGTCTCCCAGATACACCTTCAGCCAATGATGAACATCAGTGTACAACGGTAGTACAAGGAGGTGCCTTGAGACATTCAAATCTCTATTTTTGTACATATCAACTAAAATTAAGCACCCCAGTTTGCCGAAACGCTTAAACATTAACATTGGGACTAGTTGATGAAACATATATTAACAAAGAGAAGCACTTTCTTTATCTACATTGGAAATGAAATGATAGAGATGACACTCGCTCTATTTTAACTGTATTATTACTTCATTTTATCAGTGACACTAGGGTCGAGCAGGTGGCAAACGAGGTGTACCGTGCGTCGCAAGGATGGAGGCCGGGGGTGCTTAGACTGGGATGCTGAAGCTGGCTCTTTTAGTCACCAACATGGATGATTCAACTCATGGGACCTTTTGGTGCAGTTCACCTAAGATGAAGCAATGTCCCGTGAGCTAGCAGCTTCTTCTTCAATTTTTTTTAAGAAAAGGGCTCCAACCCCGGTTCCATTTCCATCAGAAAACGAAACCCACATAGCTTCTTCTTCATTAGTTGCAATAAAATTGAGCAACATCAAGGTTGGTTGTGAAGCTCCTGGAATGCTCAACTATAATTTGAATATCATTTGTGCAGTTCAACTAAGATCGAGCGTGAATTGTATATCTCTATTTGCACAAAAATGGTGGAAAGGAGGGTGACTAACAAGTGATGAAACATGCATCAAATGAAAAGAAGCATGTTCCTTATCTAAATGGAAATCCTACAAGGACAGTAGCAATTTCTAAAGTAGTGGCATTGCTAGATATTAGTGTGGGCATTAGGATTAACTATGACAACCGTTAAATACGACATTGCTTTGGGCATGGGAGAGTAGGCGGACCAAGACAGTTGCATTTCTAACGAAAAGAACCAACTTATCTTAATGGGAAATTTAGCAGGACATGTAAAAAAGTGCCATTGATTCATATTACTGGAGGCATTACATTGAAAACAACATTGGTTTAACGTGTCCTTACTTTTAACAGTGTGACTGCTACATTTTACCAGTGGCATTACATAAGAGTGGCTCGGGGCAACAAACATCAGAACAGGATATCTGGGTTGGTCCCATTTTTGTTCGCTATAGCCACCTTATACTGTGTGAGGCTAGCAAATCTAGTGCTGGACTTACTCTGTTGACTAGTCCCCATTCCCCACTTTCTTTCCTTTTTCAACCAATAGACCGGGTTTATATTGAGTTTGTACTGCGTTTCCCTTTATTTTCCTATTAGACCTAGAGACCAGTTGGATAGCCAGTCTCTGCTACTTTTTGCCCCCATTATTTCCTCTTTCGACCAAGTCCTAGACTCAGGTAACAAATCCTCCCCCACCCCCACCCCCTTTCTTCATTGTTTGAACCAAGTAGTACTACCTCCGTCCGAGTTTAATGGTCCCTGAGGGAGTCCTGGATTAGGGGGTGTCCGGCTGGCCGGACTAAGACCTTTGGCCGGACTCCTGGACTATGAAGATACAAGATTGAAGACTCCGTCCCGTGTTTGGAAGGGACTTTCCTTGGCGTGGAAGGCAAGCTTGGCGATACGATATGAAGATCTCCTCCCATTGTAACCGACTCTGTGTAACCCTAGCCCTTTCCGGTGTCTATATAAACCGTAGAGTCTTAGTCCGTAGCACGAACAACAATCATACCATAGGCTAGCTTCTAGGGTTTAGACACTCCGATCTCGTGGTAGATCTACTCTTGTACTACCCATATCATCAATATTAATCAAGCAGGAGTAGGGTTTTACCTCCATCGAGAGGGCCCGAACCTGGGTAAAAACATCGTGTCCCTTGTCTCCTGTTACCATCCGCCTAGACGCACAGTTCGGGACCCCCTACCCGAGATCCGCTGGTTTTGACACCGACATTGGTGCTTTCATTGAGAGTTCCGCTGTGTCGTCACCATCAGGAAGGATGCCGCATCCCGTCTTTAAAGACGGCGTCGTTGCTAAAGGAGCTTTGGCTGTCGGCCAAACTCTCCGGCTAGGCAGGTTTTTGATGACCGCCTGTCCGGCCGCCGCGCCGACGATGACCTCTCGGGCCATCGAAAGCAATCTTCACATAAGCTTGGAGCTTGTCGAGCAGTTAGATCCGATGGAGCTCCTCTCCCTGAACGAGCTCTTGGATCGCATCGCGGCCCTGGGAGTCGCTACTGATTACGACCGGATTGGGCTTAAACCCGATCAGAGAGAGATTGACTCTCCCCAGGTCACCCATCACGTCGAAGTGGTGGAAGAACAATGCGGCAAGTCTTCGCCTGCCCTAAGGACCAGATATGTTCGGATTCCCGATCCCTCCAAGCCGGACACCCGCGGAGGGGAGGATGTCGCCCAAACCCTGAACCTAAAGTCAGGCAGCAGGCCCGATTCAGTGAATAATGTCCAAGAAAGCAAGCTTCCGAATTCGGAAACCGCTTGGCCCCTGAATCTTACATTGGGAAGGGTTCCGGATTTAATCCCACCCGCCCACCCAACTATGCGGGATTTATCCCTAATACGGCAAGAGCCCGGTGAAATAGTACACCACTACTGGGCCAGATTCCTCCTGGTTATGAACAGGATAAAGGACTGCCGCAAGACAGAAGCAATTTCACTCTTCTGTAACAACTGCATGGACATCGGAATCCTCAACGCAATAAGTCGCCGCGAAATTACACGATTCGCCGACTTGACATCCATAGTACGAAAGTACTGTGCGACTGAAAGCGTTCGGAAAACCGAAGATAAATTCTGGGACAATCCGGCCCCGAATACATCACCAGTCCAAAACAAAAAGGCGTATTATCGCCAGGCATCTAAGCCAAACATCAAAAAACAAAAACCCTCTACAGGGTACGGGACCGTACTGGAAGGATGGCTCAATGGACCCTGTAAAATTCATAATTCAGGGGAAGCCACACCAACGCACAGCCTTAGAGCATGTTGGATACTACGGCAGGTGGCCCGAAGTGGCGAGGAGCTTTTAACTCCACCACCTGAAGAACACCCCCCAGTACGGTGTCGACAGTCTTCGAGACCTTCACATCAAACAATGCAAGGAAACGAACACTCCACAACCTTGTCGAAGTCTACCAAGTAGCAACAATAAACCCATGGAGTGACACGGCTATTACATTTAATGCCAGTGACGAACCTAAATTCCGGACAGCCCGAGCACCAGCTGCATTGGTCCTCAGTCCGATAGTGGACGGCTTCCGACTCACAAAGTACTCATGGACGGCGGCAGCGGACTCAACCTCATCTACGAGGAAACCCTGCGAAAATTGGAAATTGACTGGAGCCGCATTAAGCGAAGCAACACAACTTTTCGAGGAATAATTCCAAGCCAGGAAGCGTGCTGTTCAGGAAAAATCACATTGGATGTGGTGTTCGGCACGCCGGATATTTACAGATCCGAGGAGGTCACGTTTCAAGTGGCCCCGTTCAGCAGCGGATACCATGCTCTGCTAGGGCGAGAAGCATTTACAATTTTCCAAGCCATACCCCATTACGGATACATGAAGCTCAAAATTCCCGGACCCAACGGAATCATCACTCTTGCAAGTGATCCGGACATAGCGCTCCGCGCTGAAAACAAGACAGCCGCACTGGCCCTGGAGGCATTATCCGAGGCCCTAGCGACCGAGGAACTAATTGCGTTTCGCTCCACGGTGGACAGGGACGATGTGATACTAGACAAGAGATCCAAGTCCACCTCTTTCAAACCAGCAGACGAAATAGTCAAATTCCAAGTCCATCCAACGGACCCTACAAAAACGGCCTCCATCGGGGCACAACTAAAACCCGATGTAGAAGCCGCACTCAGAGACTTCCTGCGAGAAAATTGGGACATTTTCGCATGGCACCCCTCAGATATGCCAGGAATCCCACGCAGGCTGGCTGAGCATAGCCTGAACATTCTAAAAGGGTTTAAACCCGTCAAGCAGACTCTACGGCGTTTTTCCGAACCCAAGAGACAAGCCATGGGAGAGGAGCTAGCAAAACTGCTGGAAGCCGGATTCATCAGAGACATAAAACATCCGTACTGGCTAGCAAACCTTGTGATGGTACCAAAGAAGGACAAATCTTGGCGCCTATGTGTCGATTTCAAAGACCTAAACAAGGCCTGTCCAAAGGACCCTTTCCCACTCCCCCGAATTGATCAAATCATCGACGCCACTGCAGGACATGACTCATTGTGTTTCCTCGATGCATACTCTAGCTACCACCAAATCAAGATGGCCGAGTCAGACCAAGCTGCAACGGCATTCAACACCCCATACGGCCCATTCTACTTCAACACGATGCCCTTCGGGCTCAAAAATGCCGGCGCAACATATCAGCGCATGATTCAGACATGTCTGGCCAACCAGATCGGCAAAACAGTTGAAGCATACGTAGATGACGTGGTCGTCAAAACAAAACACGTCGATACTCTAGTAGACGACTTGAGACTCACGTTCGACAATCTCCGAACATATGACATTAAGCTCAACCCGGAAAAATGCGTTTTCGGCGTACCAGCCGGAAAGCTCTTGGGCTTCATCGTATCCGGTAGAGGAATTGAAGCAAACCCAGCCAAGATCTGAGCTCTGTCGCAATTGGATACCCCAAAGGACCTCAAACAAATACAAAAATTGATAGGATGCGTGGCAGCTCTAAGCCGCTTTATCTCCCGCTTAGGAGAAAAGGCATTACCCCTCTATCGCCTCCTGCGGTGCACCGACCACTTCGAGTGGACGGATGCCGCCATGGCCGGACTCAAAGAAATAAAAGCCATACTGGCAACAAATCCGGTCCTGGCCGCGCCCAACACGTGCGAACCAATGCTATTATACGTCACGACAACCCATCAAGTTGTAAGCGTGGTACTCGTCGTCGAACGAGAAGCGGACGGACACAAGTTCCCCCTCCAAAAACCAGTGTACTACGTGTCCAGTGTACTAACTCCATGCAAGTCACGGTACCCACATTATCAAAAGATAGCGTAAGCGGTGTTCATGGCATCCCGGAAGCTGCGACACTACTTTCAAGAGTGCTCCATAATAGTGGCATCCGAAGTACCCCTTAACGATATTATAAACAACCGCGACGCAACGGGCCGGATTGCCAAATGGGCCACCGAGCTCCTCCCGTTCAACATAACCTATTAAGTCGCAGGTTTTGGCCGACTTCATCGCCGAATGGACTGAAGCCGAACTCCCTAAAGAGTACGACGCATATTCCAACTGGATCATGCACTTCGACGGCTCCAAAATGTTGGCTGGCCTGGGGGCTGGCGTCGTTCTGACGTCCCCAACTGGAGACACAGTCCAATACATACTTCAGATAATGTACACGGATTCCAACAATGCAGCCGAATATGAGGCCCTTTTACATGGCCTCCGGATGGCAGTCTCCATGGGCATTCAGCGCCTAGAGGTCCGCGGGGATTCAAACCTCGCAATATCCCAAATAAATGGAGACTTCGATGCCAAGGATCCGAAAATGGCAGCTTACCGCAACGCCATCTTAAAGATGTCAGCTCGGTTTGAGGGGCTTGAATTTCATCACATAGCCCGGGAAAATAACCAAGCAGCAGACGTGCTAGCATGCATTGGCGCCAAGCGCGAGGCCGTCCCTCCCAACATCTTCTTAGAAACGCTGTTTAAGCCATCCGTATCATGGGAGGGAGAATCCGGAAACAACAGCCCGGACACAACTACACCGCCCCCCACCGAACATTCTCACACAGTCGGGGGCTCCGCCAACGAAAGAACACCGTCCACCGACGTAATAATGACAGTCATTGTCCCTTGGACAGAACCATTCCTAGCCTACCTAACTAGGCAGGAACTTCCCGAGGACCAAAATGAGGCCCGCTGCATATTGCGGCGATCTAAAGCCTACAAAGTCCACGAGGGAGAGCTTTACAACAAAAGCACAACCGGAGTCCTTCAAAGGTGTATCTCCGAAGAGGAAGGGGGAGACCTTTTGGCTGAAATTCATGCCAGACTCGGCGGGCACCACGCCACAGCCCGGGCCCTTGTAAGCAAGGCCTTCCATACCGGATTTTATTGGCCAACGGCCCGGGCATACACTCAGGACTTAGTGCAATGATGTGTTGGTTGCCAGTTATTCGCCAACCAAAGCCACATGCCGCCTACTGCCCTACAAACTATACCCATTACCTGGCCTTTCACGGTCTGGGGGCTTGACATGGTCGGACCCCTTAAAGGAGGAACCCACAAGCAGAAATATCTACTGGTCATGGTGGACAAATTCACCAAATGGATAGAAGCCAAGCCTGTAAAGACGGCGAATCCGGACCAGTGATAGACTTCATATCCGGGGTCGTACACCGTTACGGCATCCCCCACATCATCGTAACCGACAACGGCACAAACTTCACGGCCGATGAAGTCAAACTTTGGTGCAAAAACATGGGCATCAAGCTCGACTATGCCTCAGTCTATCACCCTCAAACTAACGATCAAGTCGAACGGGCCAACGGTCTCCTTATGAGCGGCATCAAACCTAGACTAGTGCGATCCCTCAAGGAATCTAACACGCACTGGGTAGAGGAGCTTGACTCCGTACTCTGGGGGCTGTGAACTACGCCGAATCGCACTACCGGATTCACACCATTTTTTATGGTATACGGTGCAGAGGCAGTACTGCCATGCGACATAATCCATGACTCACCTCGAGTGCGCATGTACGAAGAAAGAGAAGCCGAGCTCGATCGGCAGGACAACTTGGACGCATTGGAAAAGGAGCGCGACGTGGCAAAAGCCCGCTCCGCATTCTATCAACAGCAGGCTCGAAGATACCAAAGCATAGAAGTACGGGCCAAAACCTATAATGTTGGCGAACTAGTTCTACGCCTGCCGGACAAGAAAAAGGATAAATTAAAGCCCAAATGGGAGGGCCCTTCATAATCGACCAAGTACTGACAGGCGGAGCGTACCATCTGAGAAACACGTGTGATGCTTCCGCATGAACCTTTTATACACCATTATATGCATCGATATGACTTAAGTTTTGGCCAAGATGGGTTGCCTGGCTCCTGTGCTTACCCCTACGTTCCCGTTTGTTCGGCTAGGTGGTAAAGGGAGCACCTCTACGATTGTTACTGCCGGATCAGCCGGATGTGTACCTCAGACTGGGTGAAGCCTAAAGCTAGCGTTCTTAAGGGAATATTCGGTCGGTGAACTAAAAGATGATTTTTCGTATTTATTTATTCGCCCCCAGATGCTTCTCTGCTCTTTCTGGCAGTTCGGACATGCACTTTAGGGCATGCCTCCCAGGGAAAGGAACCCCTAACGGAACTATTCTCCCTGGAAGATGTTTCTTACTAACCATGTAATATAACATAACTAGTTGGGCACTTGTCTGCTAAAGCACTTATGACCCCTACGCCTTGTCTCCATGCATGCCCCGGTTCTTACATAATCGAGAGGGTATTCGGACACACTCCAGACTATAGGGTCCAGAGGTCGAAGCAAAAAGGTCCGCAATGACAAACGATCTACAATCCGGCTAGAAGGCATTTTTTAATGTCATTTTTACAGAGTCAATCCGACTCGGCATATTCTTCTTCAATACCATCCAACAGGCGGTCTAATTTATAGTCCTGTTGGGAATACTTTGCAGCCAGCTCCACCTGGCCATATGCTAAGCTGACTGGGATCTCCTTTCCGTCCGGACCTATAGGGCCGACCTCGGCCATGTGGTTTGGGTCAGCCTTCGTGCACCGAGTCTTCACCATGGCCCAGGCCTCCCTGGCACCTTGACGGCAAGCCGATATCTTCCACAACCGGAAGCGCTGCCGCACTCCCTCCAGCTTCTTTGTAAGTTCCTCAAGGCCTTCGGGCACGGAGAGGGATGGCCACATAGCCTGGATGACGCTTTGCATTTCCTGCCGAACTCGTTCGTGTAGTTGCAACAGCTCGGGAAGAAGGTCTCCCGTTGAACCAGGCATTTCATCCGCAGGATGACCCGTCAGCAGACCTACAGACATAGCTCTGTTAATTGACTTCCTCGCCGAATTCTTTTTTCGAAGATTCGTTCAAGCA
Organism: Triticum dicoccoides; assembly: GCF_002162155.2. NCBI lineage: Eukaryota > Viridiplantae > Streptophyta > Magnoliopsida > Poales > Poaceae > Triticum > Triticum dicoccoides. Next base: position 80,218,469 of record NC_041387.1, on the reverse strand, counting down.
CTTACTAAAAATGCCGCGTCGAAGTCGCCGATTCTCCTTCACGGCAGAAGACAGCTGAATGCGAACATCTTTCAGTTCCTCGCCCAGCTGGGTATTGGCGTCTTGAAGCTTGTTCTTCTCTTGCCTCACCCTCGTCAGCACGCTCTCGCCAGCCCTTAGTTGGCGTAGGAGTTGTTGCCTGTCCGGATTTACTCCGGCCTCATCTCCATTATTATCGTCAGGGTTGCACGCCTGCCGCATTTCAAAACGGAAGTATCTTTCGAAGCATATATTACCTGTGGGCGTCCCCGTGACATTTTCTGAAGTGGCCAATGCGGCCTCGAGCTGGGCCTTGCACTCTTCGAGCTCCTGGGACAATTGCGTATTCTTCTTTGTAAGACACTGCATAGCACATGATCCTTCAAACAATTATCTTCACTGTTTCAAGTCTCGGGGGCTACTGACATATATAACCTTCAATTCTACCCACCTGTATGTCTTTCACATACTGCTCCGTGGCTCTGGCTAGACCATTTTGAGCAGCAGGGAGACACGCATCTCCTGTATTAAAGGCGTCCAGCGCCTCTAGGAAAAAACACGCGTCACGAAGAACAGTCCGGCGACGCCTGTGGTTCAGGGCGCTCTCCACCTCTGAATTGGTGGCAGATAGCCCATCGGCGTCCTCTGTCGGAGGAGCGCCCGAGGCGCGTCCCACGTCCGCCTTCGCTTCCGGACCCGGCCTCGAACCTTGGCCGGCGGACATAGCCCGACGGGCTCTCTTCTTTCTAAGAAAATCATGAGCATTAGTAAGACTCAAGGGCATAAACCCTAGGTGCCAAATTCACACGCCATGCCGTTGCGCCAGAATCTCGATCCGGTCCGCACTTCTTTTTGACCCGCCTGGTTTCGGCGGCCCTTGTTGGCTGCTCACCGTCTCAAGTATTTACCCTGCGAAACACTATTAGTTTACGGCATGCAAGATAAAGCATGTGAATACGGGGACTTCGGCCTTAGTTACCTTGGAGGCTGGAAGTAGTCCGGGATAGTCGGCCGTGATGGCGACCAAGGAGTTATCCTTGCTCAATTGATGAAATACTCCATCAATCAACTCCAAGCATAAGTCCGGATCTTCTTGGGAGTATGGATCGAGGGACCGTTCCGGGTCCTCGGGTTGTGGAGCAGGGCTGTTTGTTTCCTTCACAACATGGCGCAGCTCCTGTGTTTAAACATTACTAAACTAAGTACTCAACCACGGGAATTTCAAAAAGTGGATAGACAAGTAACAGTGTCCGCTCACCCAACTAGGTGGATTGTACATGGAGAAACCGCCTTCCGGGTTGACACGGAGGAATTCTTCCTCTTCCCCCTTGTACAAAGCGGATAAGATTCTCGTTAAAGTGGCGGCCGAATCTGGCCCCTTGCGACTGCACCGGGTAGCGTCATCCTCCCCGTTGAAATCCCACATGGGGTGGCCTCTGTATTGAAGCGGCTGCACCCCTCGCGTAATGCATATGGCCATGACCTTGATCATGGTCAGTCCGGAATGAGCCAACAACCTTATCCGGCTCATCAGGTACAGGACATCCCTGCAGCTTCCCTCTGAGGGTTCCGCGGGCGCCAACTCAGGCGCTTCTTCAACGGGGCATCATTAAACTCGGGGAGGCCGATCCGTACTGGGTCCGGCAGGGGGACGTCATCTATATAAAACCACTCCGAGGGCCAGTCTTCGGACGCCCTCTTTGGGGTACCGGATAGATATCCGGTCCCGGCGATGCGCCATAGTTCGGCTCCGCCCACCTGATAAATAGACCCCTCCTGAGAACGGGGCACCAGACAAAACAAGCTCTTCCACAGCATGAAATGGGCCTCCACACCCAAGAACAACTCGCAGAGGGCCAAAAAGCCCGCGATGTGCAGAAGGGAGGCGGGCGTAGGTTATGTAGCTGGAGGCCGTAGAACTCCAGCAACCCTCGAAGAAACGGATGAATCAGAAATCCTAGTCCTCTCATCAAATAAGGGACTAAGCATACCTTCTCTCCTTGAGAGGGATTGGGGACGCCCTCCGCCTGCTCTCCGTCGCTATAGGCGGCAGTCCCGGCTCGAACTAGGACCATATATGCTGGGGGGAGAAGCCCCTTGGACTGAAGCACTACTAACTCGCTATGCGGGACGGAGCACCGCCCCCAATCTCCGGGACGAGGGCTGGAGGGGCGAGAGGAGGAGCGGCACCAACTGGCCATGATGGAATGAATCTCTGTCAGAGGCGCTCTGATGAAGACTCGCGGAGGGAAGACGGTGCGAATTGGATCTAAATCCCCGTCTCTTTTATGGGCGGCTCATTAATGCAACTAGGGGGGTAAGTGACAAGAAAATCCCCTGGCTTTTCACATTCGTTTGACGCGTGGAAGATGGTCATTATGGGGCACAGAAGCTGAGGAGGACAACACGCGCTAGAAGCCGGACACTATTCGACGGATACAGGGAATTTGAAGGAGAACCCGCCTTGCAATGCCGAAGACAACTTGCACGCCGGACTCGACGTCATTGAAGCCTGGTTCGGGGGCTACTGAGGGAGTCCTGGATTAGGGGGTGTCCGGCTGGCCGGACTAAGACCTTTGGCCGGACTCCTGGACTATGAAGATACAAGATTGAAGACTTCGTCCCGTGTCCGGAAGGGACTTCCCTTGGCGTGGAAGGCAAGCTTGGCGATACGATATGAAGATCTCCTCCCATTGTAACCGACTCTGTGTAACCCTAGCCCTCTCCGGTGTCTATATAAACCGGAGAGTCTTAGTCCGTAGCACGAACAACAATCATACCATAGGCTAGCTTCTAGGGTTTAGCCACTCTGATCTCGTGGTAGATCTACTCTTGTACTACCCATATCATCCATATTAATCAAGCAGGAGTAGGGTTTTACCTCCATCGACAGGGACCGAACCTGGGTAAAAACATCGTGTCCCTTGTCTCCTATTACCATCCGCCTAGACGCACAGTTCGGGACCCCCTACCCGAGATCCGCCGGTTTTGACACCGACAGTCCCCATTGTATTTCGTGCCAAAATTTGACCATAGATTAAACTAACAAAATGTTCACGCATGTCACGAAACATTATATTTGTGAAAACTATGTTCAAATACGAATCTAATGAGATAATTTTTCTTGACATGCATTAACATTTGGTTAGTTAAATCTTTAGTCAAAATTTGGCACAAACTACAAAGGGGACCTATAAACCAGGACGGAGGTAGTACTATATTCGAGTGCATGAACTAGTTTTACCTCTTAAACGCAAAAAATTAGGTGGTTTTCGAACAGCCGATCGATCCTATCTACGAGGGGGCCTGAGAAATAGTAAAAGATACAAATGTAGCTACGTCAGGAGCTCGGGAAGTAGAGCAAGGCCGGTTTCAAAGGAAGTTATACCTGATGGTCGTCGGGATGTCGCTAGGTGGGCGGCGGGAGGCCGGATCTGCCCACACTATGGCAGCGAGGAAGAAGGGGTTGGAGGCCCTCCCTCACCAGCGGTGCTTGGGAGAGAACGACAAGGCAGGCTGATCGGGACACGCCCAGCAGTGGGTAAGAGCCGTCGCCGAGGATGACCGCGTGAATGTTGCACATTCTCACCTTCCCCAGCGGAGAGGATCCGGCTGGATCTATGACCAGCGGTGAGCAGAGAGAGAGAGAGAGAGTGTGGCCACCGCTGTTGTGTTTAGATCTGGAGAGGCCGAGACAGTATGAAGAGAGCAACACTAGCAAGCAAGCGCGGAGGCTCCTGCCTATATAGTGGAGTAGTACTAGTTTTCTTTTGTCTACCGGAGTCGGCTTGACCTCGTCAATGACTGTCGAGAAGTCTTCATGCACGTGGCCCGGAGGCGCAGTTGCCGTCATTTTGATCTGAAGCGCCGGATTATAACATATAACACAAAAAATGCCACATGACAAGAAATCATAACCTCACTGCCCAAAGGAGACAAAATGAATCCCGTCGGACAAACTAGACGAGGAACAAAGCTCAAATTAAAGATAAACTCGTAGAAAAGGGGTCCGTCGATAGATGTCCTAATTAACATAGCCGGCTTGACCTAGATGGCAGCCGAGTAGTCTTCGTGCATGTGCCCCCAATGACTAGCCCAACTTAGTTGTCGCTGTTTAACCCTCGCAATGATCCGAAGCACATGACACCTAATTTTGCAAGATGACAAGAAACCTTTTTTTAGATTTCTCACCACAACTACAGCCATGTACAACACAACCTGCACGATATGTAAATGATAGCCAATCCAGGCGTGTCTGTTGGAGTCTGGTCACATGCATGGACGAACTGATCTTCCGTGTCTTGTAGGGATCGTCGAGGCACAAACGTAGTACAACACTTCTCTAGTACTATCACTCGTCTCCCTCTTCTATTAAGTCACCCAACTTGCGGGGCCGGGGAGTGTGTCTATGGTCGGTTCTCAATTGCCGTCCCACATGTGTGTGCAAATGCAATATGACGCGCGTTCCATTCAGAGAGCAGCGTGCCAGACCGACAGACCGTCTGGGGTGCGACGCGAATGCGACGGGCGTGCTGTATACTCCGTACATGTGTACCGCCATTTTCTAGAGGCTTTGCTCCATGGCGCAATCCATGGATACAAAATTAGTATAATGTATACTATTTAAAAGTCGAGGGCGGGGCTTTTCCTGCGCGGTAGGCGGCGGGGCAGTTCTACCTAGTCGGTTCGACAGAGACGCGAGAAGATGAGGGAGTAGGCTGCTGCAAACATAGGGCTGTGTGATTTGACAGCGAGTTACTGCTGCACAGGTGGGGCCATGTGATTTGACTTGCCATTATCATTTTAACTGCGGCGCTACGACCGGCGTGAGTCTCCCGATTCCTGACCACCTCCATACAGGTGCCTCTCCCAATGCTCCACCATGTAGTAGAGGCTGGCTCTTGCATGAGAGCCCACTTCTCCACTTTTTCCTTGCCTATCTTTCCTCCACATATGCAAAAATGCCATGTAAAGCGCACTATTGTACTTACTTGCTCCTACAGGTGCTAAGCTTGCCACATAGGCATAAAGTCTGATATGGCAAGTTAATCAAGAAGAAAGAGACTAGTTTGGTGACCCAAGGAAGAAATGGTGCTAAGCGCGTGTACCTATGTGAAAAGACAATTTTGAGTCTATAGCTAATTAAATGAAGAAAACATAGCAACACCATTTCATTGGAAGAGGCCTTGGCAAATGCAATAAATACTAGTACTTCCTGTGTCCCATAATATAAGAACGTTTTTGGCACTACATAAATGAAGCAAACTTAGCAACACCATTTCATTAGAAGAGGCCTTGGCAAATGCAATAAATACTAGTACTCGTGTCCCATAATATAAGCACGTTTTTGGCACTACACTAGTATCAAAAACGTTCTTATATTATGGGACAGAGGGAGTACGAAGAAAGAGATAGAGAGAAGTAAAAAAACACTTATAGCCAACCTTGTTGTAGTATGAGTGACTAAGCGATGACTATGTACAACATGCCAACATCAGATAGCCTAACACACCGTGTCAAATCTCCAAGGGCGCGACCGCGCGTGCGACACGATGGTCGTGGTAGGCGCAACCATGATACGGGCTGCTGGCAGCCCTTGGATCTGAGATCAAACGGTCGCATGCTAATTTGCTGAAAATTTGCAGAATAACCCTCCCCCGGCAACCGGCAAATTTCCTCCCGCGGGCCGGAGTAGGTTTCTCGGTTTGCATGCGGGTTTAACGGAGGGGTTTGATGGAGGCGAGGATGCGTGTTCAGCTGGGCGTGCAGTGGACGGCGTAGTACTATTTGATTTGACAACTACACCTAGTATATTATAAAAAACAAAGAAGAGTAGTAGAGATAGAGATAAGAATAGAGACTAGGGAGGAGCACCATCTACTGCTTCGTGGGCTACTCCTGTGCTCCATTCGGCGGCCGCAACGTCCCCTACAGCCACTCCCTCCTGCACTCCATTCGGCGGGCGCTGTTGACATTTGGGGAGCGCACTCTCGCGACTGCTAGCAGCAACGACTTCGCCGATGACGACTTCTTCCCCGACCTCGACAACCTCTTCCTCAATGACATGGGCGACAACCTCAACGCCAATGGTGCTGCTCCCATTGCACCGTATGTGTTTCTGTCCTTCCTGTTCGAAATCGTGGTAGAATTCATGTTTCTAGTCTGTGTCCTAGACTCGATCTGTTCATCTACTATGCTAGTCCGCATGATTAGTTTAATCTCTGTTATAGCCGCCATGATTTATTCTGTAGTAAATCTCGTAGTAACTTGCTCATGTATTCAACTGGTGGAACGTCCCCTACAGCCACTCCCATTTCATGGACGTCCTGGTCGATGCCTCCAAGGAGCCCTTCGTCTACTGCTATGAGTGCCCGGTGCCATTTTGGGGCTCGCCGGCGGACATCGTGCATCACCTGACGCATGCGTGCGGCGATCACTACTGGCCCTTGGCGAAGAACATCAAGTATGAGACGTGCTACCCGTTCACCATGCCGGAGTCGCTGGAGGATCAGTGCCGCCTTCTAGTCTCGGAGGAGGACGACAGTGTCTTCCTCTTGATCGTGGCCACCGGCGAGGCCCACACAGGCTGCCGCCACATCTCTGTAGTGTGCGTCAGGGGCGACGCGCTGTCGCTGACACTGAGACGAGGCCAATGTACGGGTGCGTGCTCACTATTACTACCCCTCGGAGGACCATGGGCGGCGACACTGGCTACGTCAAGCTGACTTGGACTCTGCCGAGCTGGGACCTTCCCGCTGATGTGGACATGGAAGACGCATGGTATTATTTGACCCCCAACAATGTGCATGGGGACTCCAAGGAGGTTCACCTGGACATCTGCATTACTAAGTTAAAAAATGTTGATCATTAGGCTTCGCTCAATCTAATCCGCTGTCTAAGCATGTGGAGACTTCCATGCATGATCTTTCTCTATTGGAGTATCGTGCATGAATAACAATGTATCCATTTATGGTTTAGTCTAGAATCTTCCATGTATGAATTTTTACTACAGTACTGGTGAAAGACTTATGATGAACCATTTCCTGCAAAGCACAATAAGAGTTATTTCTTCACAAGTTTTGGATGCAGGTTGAACAGTTGAACGCTTTTGTTTGCAAAAGATACTTTTTTATCTATTTCACCCGGATGTTTCTGACCTCTAGAGATGAAATAATATCCGAAGAAACCTATCGATACCTGTTACACATGAGATGACCACCACATCCTTTGTCAAAATAAACAACACCCCGATCAATGCATTTCACTCTTCCGTGCAACGCACGGGCACCTTACTACTATAGATTAGTACGACCAAAAATTGAACTAACATTATATATAGTACGATAAATGATGATGCGTGTCACCTAAAATTATATCATTGAAAACTATGTTCAAATACGATATTGTTTTTGTTGACATGCACTAACATTTTGTCAGTTAAATCTTCAGTCAAATTCAACGGGGGATAAACCACGACCGATGTAGTAGTACTAGTGTAGAGGGCGGTGCTGCACGGGAGTCTCACCTCTCACCCCGCTCGTGGCGCGGCAGTAAAGCCGTCATATCAAAAACCCAACCACTCCCAGTAATAAGTGGCCTGGTAAAATAAACGGACAAGCAACCATCACATCCCTCCGTATTTTTTGCATTTCATCTCTTTGCATTTACTTTTTCCGGTTCATCTCGCACACTCGATCCGTAGCTACTACTCCTAGGGCCAGTTCTTTTGGCGGCTTCCCTAGCTTTTCCCATAAGACTAGTCACAGTGGAGAGTAATGCTTCCAATGCATTGGTGCTTACGTGAGGTGCTAAGCACATTTAAAACCTTAGCAACTAGTCTCCCCAGTGCATTAGTGCTTAGCTTTTGTAGCCAAGCCTCCCTCATTGAATTTTTTAACAATTAAACTCCATCATTCATTGGTTGATAGTCATTTTACATAGGTTCACGCGCTTAGCACCATTTCCTCCTAGGGTCACCCTAATGCTCTCTCTCTCTTCTTTAATTGCTTTGCCACATCATTTTCTTGCCTATGTGGCACCCTTAGCACCTATACACAGGCACCTCACTCATTTATTTGGGCTTCTAAACTAGTACTGTATAGTACCTCCGTCCTGGTTTATTCCTCACCATTGTAATTTCTGCTAAATTTTGACCAAAGATTTAACTGATAAAATGTTAGTGCATGTGACATGCACTAACATTTCATTAGTTAAATTTATGATCAAAATTTGACACAGATTACAATGGTGACCAATAAACCAGGACAGAGGTAGTAGTTATGGGATTACTAATCTAGAAGCCTAAAAGAACTGGCCCCTGGTACTCCTACTAGTAGTAGTACTCAAGTTGGAATTCCAATTGCACGGCACAACTTGTTAGGCAAAAAAATCGATTCAGGGTGTAGGAAGCGGTTTGGGAATTTGCATGCCTTTCCAACTAGTGAGATACTCCGTACAACACTACAAAAAAAGACACATCCATGACATTTTGGGCTGAACGAATTTTTTTCTGTCATACATATGACACTTCTATGACGATAATTCTGACAAAGCCCGGTATCATCATAGATGTGGTGGGCTCCTACTACTATGACAAAAAATCATGACAAAAAATGGGCTTTTCGTCCTGGGCGGGCCGGAGACGCAGCTGCATGACATTCTTTGGGCCGTCATGACGGAAAAAACCATGGTAGAAGCGAGGGCGAGGAAAATTTCAGGGAGTTCCCGGTTACGGTGGGTGGTCGGGGGCCGAGCGATGCGCGTTTCTCTTGTACATGTACGCGCGTGTGTGCGAGGCGTTGTCTCTAATTGAACCCGAGCGAGGCGTTGGGCTCTAACTGAACCCGAGCGATTGCACTACAGCTACGCGTTACTGAACCCGAGCGATCGATCGATGGCTGTTAACTGAACCCGATCGAGTGATTCCTTCGCTACTGCTGCTAACTGAAGCCGATCGATGCTGCCTCTCTGGATGAACAGTGAG
>NC_041387.1:80165244-80209150 GCF_002162155.2 Triticum dicoccoides | reverse complement strand
ATGGCGTTGCCTCTGGATGAATAGGACCCCGATTGATCGAGCCGGTTGGGGCTGGATGAACAGGACCCAGTGGAGGGCTGGATGAACAGGACGATTCCGTGGAGGGGTGGATGAACAGTAGACGATGGAGGGGTGGATGAACAGTAGCCCGTGGAGGGGTGATTGAACAGGAGCCCGTGGAGAGGGGTGGTTGAATAGTAGCCTGTGGAGTAGCGCGCGGTGGAGGCTGGATGAACAGGAGCCCGTGGATGAACAGTCGCAGGTGGAGGCTGTAGGAGGTCGACGGTGGATGAACAGTAGCCCGTGGAGGCTGGAGGAGGTCGACGGTGGAGATGAACAATATCCCGCGGAGTCCCGTTTTGCGGTACACCACACCCCTCCCGATGAACAGGACCCCGTTTCGACCGTAGCGCTCCAACACAAGTCTGTTTCGTCCGTTTTGCGTTACGCCACACCCCCTCCCGATCAACAGGACCCCCGTTTCGACCGTAGCGCTCCAACACAAGTCCGTTTCGTCCGTTTTGCGGTACGCCACACCCCTCCCGATCAACAGGACCCCCATTTCGACCGTAGGAGGTCTGTTTCCTCCGTTTTGCGGTACGCCACACCCCTCCCAATCAACAGGACCCCGTTCCGAACATAGGAGGTCCGTTTCCTCTGTTGTGCGGTACGCCAGGCCTCGTTTCCATCGCCTGTTCCGTCCAAGCCCTCCCGATGAACACGACCACGCATTCCGTTCTGACCCAGCCGGTTGGCTCCCACGCGTTCCGTTGCCTCCCGATGAACACGACGCATTCGGTTGCCTCCCCATGAACACGACGCATTCCGTTGCCTCCCCATGAACATGAGGCATTCCGTTGCCTCCCCATGAACATGAGCCCTCGCCGTACATATGCGCGAGTAGGCGTTCGAGACCCCGCCCGTATGTACACATACGTGGCCGTATTTTCTTTCTTGCACCCTGGCCGCTGTACGTACGTGTACATGCTACGTGCGCGCCTCTACTATGACACGTGCGCACCTCTACATCCACCAGTATATATGTACGTACACGTTCGCGACCAGAATGACAACGCTACGTACGCTTCGACCAGGTGGGTCCTGACTGTCAGGCACTTCCTTGCGTGCTAAGATGTAGCTGGTGGGTCCCAGCAGTCAGGGGGGCGAATCGTTATTTTTTTCGGACGCACTTCCTTGCGTGCGAAGATGTAGCTGGTGGGTCCCAGCAGTCAGGGGGGCGAATCGTTATTTTTTTCGGACGCACTTCCTTGCGTGCGAAGATGTAGCTGGTGGGTCCCAGCAGTCAGGGGGAAACATTTTTTTTTGCAAAATATGGTGGGCCGTCCGATGGGTCCCCGCTGTCAAGTGGAGGAATAATTATTTTGCGCGTAATAAGGAGACACTTCCTTGCTGCGGCCGTGGACCCAGCTGTCAGCCTCTCCACGTACAGTCCACGTCCGATGGAAGTCGTTCCTTGACCACGTTGACCATGCCGCGCCGAGAGCACCAGGGCGGTGGACGACGGTGAGGCCTAGGAAGGGGACGATGCGGAGCTGGGGAAGACGCGGCAGTGGATGCCCACGCGTAGAGGAGTACGAGGGTTCACTGGTTCGCTGCGGTGTGAGGTTGCCATCGCCGCAGAATAACAGGGGGTGGGTGAGTAGAGGGATGGCCTGGCCAGCGGTGGGAGTAGTAGGCGGCTATGAGGCCTCCACCGCATTGCAGCCGGCCACGGGAGGCAGGAGCACGAGGCACAACCGGTGCTGGTTTGGGCGCCTGGAGCAAGAAGACCAGAGGTTGAAGAAGCACTACAGCCGTTGGATGGACATCGTACGGTCACTGGAGCTAGAATCATGCATATTGACTAAGTTGACAAAGCCCTCCGTCCCCGTCAACTTAGTAGGCCCACAAGTCAGCCTGCCACTATACTGGGTCCCAGCTAACAGGGGGAGTATTCATTTTTTTGTGCGTAATAAGGAGACACTTCCTTGCGTGCGAAGATATAGCTAGTGGGTCCGAGCTGTCAGCGCTGATAACATTTCTTTCACGAAATGCAGAGGCCCTTTCGGTGGGTCCCTGATGTCAGGTGGAGGAATCATTATTTTGCGCGTAATAAGGAGGCATTTCCTTGCGTGCGGCCGTGGACCCAGCTGTCGGCCTCTCCACGTACAGTCCACTTCAGATGCATGTCGGCCATTGACCACGTTGACCAGGCCGCGCCGAGAGCACCAGGACGGTGGACGACGATGAGGCCTAGGAAGGGAACGACACGTTGGCAGGGAAGACTCGGCAGTTGTTTCCCACGCGGAGGGGAGTACGACTGTATGAAGGTTTACTGGTTCGTCTGCCGTCACCAGAGAATAACAACAGGTGTGGGTGAGTAGAGGGATGGCTAGGCCAGCAATGGGAGTACGGTGGGGCGGTGAGGCCTGCGCGGCAGCACAGCAGGCCGCGGGAAGGAGGGAGCAGGCAGTCCCGCCGGCGCTTGTTTGAGCGGCTGGAGCAGGAAGAGCAGAGATTGAAGAAGCACGACGGCCGTTCAATGGACATCCAATAGTCACTGCTTGTGCGTCAACCTTTTTTTTAGGAAAGCCTCAAATCTGTGGAAAACAGCATACAACCCATCTGCCATTATTTCTAATAATTTACAGCCCATTTGCTAATTCTTAAGGTTTTCTTTGGAGCCCATATTCTTTTTGTTAGCATTACATCCCATATTGTGGCCACGGTTAAAAAATTATACGAAATTTTGCATATTTTGGTGCGGTCCGAACTGTTCTTAATCCCGAAATTTCGACTCACATTCAAACTGATTTAAAAAATAAATGTATATCAATATAAAATCCAACAAATTCTTCATGAATAAAAATTAATGTAATTTAAAATCTCGAAATGAAAAAAATATATTTGAAACTAATTGCCGACTTGATGTGTTTTAAAAATGTACATCCCATTTCTCATCACTGATGGGCCATTTTCTCGGCCAACCGAATGAAAGCTCTTCTCGGCGGCGGAACTCCCGATCTATCTTGATAGTTGATGTTTTATGGTACGTAGGCTTATATAGGCGAAAGAAGTCGGTCGGGGGGTGCTCGACGGGTCCACGAGACAGGGGGGACGCGCCCTGTAGGGGGGGGGCTATCTCCTGGGCTCCTTGAGTATCTTCTGACTTGATCTCCAAGCCTCTAGGATGATATTCTTCCAAAAAATCATGATGTCGAAGGTTTCATTCCGTTTGGACTCCGTTTGATATTCCTTTTCTTCGAAATACTGAAACATGCAATAAAACAACAATATGGGCTGGGCCTCCGGTTAATAGGTTAGTCCCAAAAGTAATATAAAAGTGTACAATAAAACCCATAATCATTCAAAACAGATAATAATATGGCATGAATGCTTCATAAATTATAGATACGTTGGAGACGTATCAGCATCCCCAAGCTTAATTCCTACTCGTCCTCGAGTAGGTAAATGATAAAAACAGAGTTTATGAAGTGTGAATGCTAGAAGGTGCACAAGTTTGATCAATGATAATTTCAATCACCTTTTCTAGCATGATTATATGTCATAACAGTAGTTCATCTCATAAAAGCAATTCACATGTCAAAGCATAGACCATAAACTTTCTTGAAAACTAGCAAACTTCATTCTTAGTCATCAAAACAATTGCAATTCATCTTATTTTCAGGAATAGCAAACTCCACATACTCAACTATCATATAGTCTTCTACAATTGCTAACACTCACGCAATACTTGTGGTTATGAAGTCTTAATCGGACACAGAGAAAGATTGGGGCTTATAATGTTGCCTCCAAACGTATTCACCTTTGGGTGATGTCAACAATAATAGTTCATGCTAACGTACATCCAGTTGGATATATATATCAGGATCACCCCACCACGAAGTGCTTGCCAAAGGATAAAACGAAAAAGGGAAAGGTGAAGATCACCTTGACTCTTGCATAAAGTAAAAGACATAAAGTAAAAGATAGGCCCTTCGCAGAGGGAAGCAGAGGTTGTCATGCACTTTTAGGGTTGGATACACAAAATCTTAATGCGAAAGAACGTCACTTTATATTGCCCCTTGTATATGGACCTTTATTATGCAGTCCGTTGCTTTTATTGCTTCCATAACAAGTTCGTACAAAGCTTATTTTCTGCACACTAATAAGTCATGCATATTTAAAGAGCAATTTTTATTGCTTGCACCGATGAAAACTTACTTGAAGGATCTTACTCAATCCATAGGTAGGTATGGTGGACTCTCATGGCAAAAATTGGGTTTAAGGAAATTTGGAAGCACAAGTAGTATCTCTACTTGGTGCTAGGAATTTTTGGCTAGCATGAGGGGGAAAGGCAAGCTCAACATGTTTGAATGATCCATGACAATATACTTTAACTGAGATGCGAGAAAACATAACCCATTATGTTGTCTTCCTTGTCCAACATCAATTCTTTAGCATGCCATACTTAATGAGTGCTCACAATTATAAAAGATGTGTATGATATTATATTTATATGTGAAATCTCTCTTCCTTCAATATTCTGTCATGAATTGTTCAAATGACTAATACAATGTTTGCTAACCGTCAATAAATTTACAACCTCTACTTCTTAGATGAGAAGTCATTACTCCCCATGGAATTAGCAAATGAGGCATATATAATTTCAGATTTATGACAATCAACTCATTCAACAATTTACTCATAGGATATAAGTGAAGCACACGAGTAAATGAAAAGCTACTCCAAAAAGATATAAGTGAAGATCAATGAGTAACTAAATAATTATGCAACTATGTGAAGACTCTCTCTCATTTAAGAATTTCAGATCTTGGTATTGTATTCAAGCAGCAATAAAAACAAAATAAAATGACATTGCAAGGATAGCACAACTCATGTGAAGAAGCAAAAACTTAGGTTCAACCGATACTAACCAATAGTTGTTGAAGAAGAAAGGTGGGATGCCTACCCGGGCATCCCCAAGCTTAGATGCTTGAGACTTCTTGAAATATTATCTTGGGGTGCCTTGGGCATCCCCAAGCTTGAGCTTTTGTGTCTCCTTAATTCCTTTCATGTCACGGTTTCTCTTTTTATCAAAAGCTTCATTCACAACAAACTCAACAAGAACTCGTGAGATAGGTTAGTATAAACCAATGCAAAACCATATCATCTTCTACTGTAACAGATCACTAACATTATTATTCAACAGTGAATACTAAATCTCTCTGCATATTTAATACTCCTATCCTCAAATAGAATTATTAAACAAGCAAACATACGCAAACAATGCAAACATAACAGCAATCTGCCAAAACAGTACAGTCTGTAAAGAATGCAAGAGTAACAATACTTCCCTGACTCCAAAAATTATGAACTAAAATTCCCACTGTAATAAATTTATCAGAGCTTAATATGCAAACAGATTCAACATTATACCATTCTCTGACTTTTCTAGGGAATTGTTGCAACAGCGGTAAACTTTCTGTTTTCAAACAGCAACATGTATACTAGCAAAATAAGCATGGCAGAGGCTATCCTTGACATTTTTATTGAAACTAAAGATGCAAAACATTATTCTAACTAACAGCAAGCAAAAACTAGCAAAATAAAATGACTCTCCAAGCAAAACACATATCATGTGGTGAATAAAAATATAGCTCCAAGTAAAGTTACCGATGAATGAAGATGAAAGAGGGGATGCCATCCGGGGCATCCCCAAGCTTAGTTGCTTGGTTGTCCTTTAATAGTACCTTGGGGTGCCTTGGGCATCCCCAAGCTTAGGCTCTTTCCACTCCTTATTCCATAGTCCATCGAATCTTTACCCAAAACTTGAAAACTTCAACCACACAAAACTCAAAAACAAAACTCGTAAGATCCATTAGTATAAGAAAATAAAACCACCACTTAGGTACTGTAATGACCTCATTATAAATTCATATTGGTGTAATATCTACTGTATTCTAACTTCTCTATGGTTCATACCACTTAATACTAGCCATAGGTTGATCAAAATAAGCAAACAACACATAGAAAACAGAATCTGTCAAAAACAGAACAGTCTGTAGTAATCTGTATCAAACGTATACTTATGGAACCCAAACAATTATGAACTAAATTTCTGGACCTGAGTAATTTGTCTATTAATCAGCTTCAAAAAGAATCAACCTAAAAGCACTCTCCAGTAAAACATGGCAGCTATTCTCGTGAGCACAAAAGTTTCTGTTTTTTACAGCAAGATCACATAAACTTCACCCAAGTCTTCCCAAAGGTTCTACTTGGCACTTTATTGAAACAAAAGCTATAAAACATGATTACTACAGTAGCATAATCATGTGGACACACAAAAACAGTAAGGATAAATATTGGGTTGTCTCCCAACAAGCGCTTTTCTTTAATGCCTTTCTAGCTAGGCATGATGATGACAATGATGCTCACATAAAAGATAAGAACTGAAACATAAAGAGAGCATCATGAAGCATATGACTAGCAAATTTAAGCCTAACCCACTTCCTATGCATATGGACTATGTGAGAAAACAACTTATGGGAACAATAATCAACTAGCATAGGAAGGTACAACAAGCATAGCTTCAAGATTTTCAACACATAGAGAGGAAACTTGACATTATTGCAATTCCTACAAGCATATTTTCCTCCCTCATAATAATTTTCAGTAGCATCATGAATGAATTCAACAATATAACCAGCACCTAAAGCATTCTTTTCATGATCTACTAGCATAGAAATTTTACTACTCACCACATAAGCAAAATTCTTCTCATGAATAATAGTGGGAGCAAACTCAACAAAATAACTATCATGTGAGGCATAATCCAATTGAAAACTAAAATCATGATGACAAGTTTCATGGTTATAAATATTCTTAATAGCATACAAGTCATCACAATAATCATCATAGATAGCAACTTTATTCTCAGAATCAATTGGGACCTCTTCCGAAATAGTGGACTCATCACTAAATAAAGTTGACACTCTTCCAAATCCACTTTCATGTTCATCACAATAAGATTCAATATCTTCCAAAATAGTGGGATCAATACTACCTAAAGTTGACACTCTTCCAAACCCACCTTCATCAATATAATCATCATAAATAGGAAGCATGCTATCATCATAGTAAATATTCTCATCAAAACTTGGGGGACAAAAAATATCGTATTCATCAAACATAGCTTCCCCAAGCTTGTGGCTTTGCATAACATTAGCATCATGGATATTCAAGGAATTAATACTAACAACATTGCAATCATGCTCATCACACAAAGATCTAGTACCAAACATTTTAATGCATTATTCTTCTAGCACTTGAGCACAATTTTCCTTTCCATCAAACTCACGAAAGATATTAAAAAGACGAAGCATATGAGACAAACTTAACTCCACTTTTTTGTAGTTTTCTTTTGTAAACTAAACTAGTGGTAAAACAAGAAACAAAAAAGATTCGATTGCAAGATCTAAGGATATACCTTCAAGCACTCACCTCCCCGACAACAGCGCCAGAAAAGAGCTTGATGTCTACTACACAACCTACTTCTTGTAGACATTGCTGGGCCTGCAAGTGCACAGGTTTGTAGGACAATAGCAAATTTCCCTCAAGTGGATGACCTAAGGTTTATCAATCCGTAGGAGGCGTAGGATGAAGATGGTCTCTCTCAAACAACCCTGCAACCAAATAACAAAGAGTCTCTTGTGTCCCCAACACACCCAATACAATGGTAAATTGTATAGGTGCACTAGTTCGGCGAAGAGATGGTGATACAAGTGCAATATGGATAGTAGATAAAGGTATTTGTAATCAGAAATTATAAAAACAGCAAGGTATCAAGCGATAAAAGTGAGCGTAAACGGTATTGCAATGATAGGAAACAAGGCCTAGGGTTCATACTTTCACTAGTGCAAGTTCTCTCAATAATAATAACATAGATAGATCATATAACAATCCCTCAACATGCAACAAAGAGTCACTCCAAAGACACTAATAGCAGAGAACAAACAAAGAGATTATGGTAGGGTACGAAACCACCTCAAAGTTATTCTTTCGGATCAATCTATTCAAGAGTTCGTACTAGAATAACACCTTAAGACACAAATCAACCAAAACCCTAATGTCACCTAGATACTCCATTGTCACCTCAAGTATCCGTGGGCATGATTATACGATATGCATCACACAATCTCAGATTCATCTATTCAACGAACACAAAGTACTTCAAAGAGTGCCCCAAAGTTTCTACCGAAGAGTCAAGAATGTGTGCCAACCCCTATGCATAGGTTCATGGGCGGAACCCGCAAGTTGGTCACCAAAACATACATCAAGAGGCACATGATATCCCATTGTCACCACAGATAAGCACGGCAAGACATACATCAAGTGTTCTCATAAAAGACTCAATCCGATAAGATAACTTCAAAGGGGAAAACTCAATTCATCACAAGAGAGTAGAGGGGGAGAAACATCATAAGATACAACTACAATAGCAAAGCTCGGGATACATCAAGATCGTGCCATAGAGGGAACACGAGAGAGAACACGAGAGAGAGAGAGATCAAACACATAGCTACTGGTACATACCCTCAGCCCCGAGGGTGAACTACTCCCTCCTCGTCATGGAGAGCGCCGGGATGATGAAGATGGCCACCGGTGAAGGATCCCCCCTCCGGCAGGGTGCCGGGAAGGGCTCCCGAGAGGTTTTTGGTGGCTACAGAGGCTTGCGGCGGCGAAACTCCCGATCTATCTTGATATTTGATGTTTTTAGGGTACGTAGGCTTATATATGCGAAAGAAGTCGGTCGGGGGGTGCTCGAGGGGTCCACGAGACAGGGGGCTGCGCCCTATAGGGGGGCGCCCCCTATCTTCTGGGCTCCTCGAGTATCTTCTGACTTGATCTCCAAGCCTCCAGGATGATATTCTTCCAAAAAATCACGATGCCGAAGGTTTCATTCCGTTTGGACTCCGTTTGATATTCCTTTTCTTCGAAATATAAGTGTATAATAAAGTGTATAAATTAATATAAAAGTGTATAATAAAGCCCATAATCATTCAAAACAGATAATAATATAGCATGAATGCTTCATAAATTATAGATACATTGGAGACGTATCAGCGCACAGGTCAGCCTCCCAACCGATGCGCCCCAGATGTCAGTGGGAGGAATCATTTTTTTTCGCGTAATAAGGAGGCAGTTGATTACATGCGGCCAGGCCAGCGGAGGGAGTAGGGTGGGCCGGGGAAGCGTGCGCGACATCACAGCGGGCCACAAGAGGAGGGACCAGGCAGTCCCGCCGGTGCTAGTTTAGGCGGCTGGAGCAGGAAGATCAGAGATTGAAGAAGCACGTCGGCCGTTGGATGGACATCCAACAGTCACTGCTGCTAGAATCGTATGTTCACTGACAAAGCCTTGCGTAAACAAGTCAGCCTCGAAATCTGTGGCGTGTACAGCCCATTTGCTATTATTTTTACAATTTTTACTCATTTTCTAATTCATATGGAATTTATTGCAGCCCGTTTTCCATTTTTAGAATTGCTGTCCATTTTCTGGTCAGTCCCAGGGTCAAAAAATTAACTAAATATGTGGGAAATTTTGAAAATTCGCAAATTGTTGGGGAACGAAATATTCTTAATCCAAAAATTAATAGCCATACTAAAACAAATTTAAAAATAAATTAGTACCATGTCATGTTAAATCCAATGAAATACGTATAAGATATCAGTGAAGAACAAAAAACAAAAAAAAACTAATATCCCATTTGCTATACTTTTTTTGGAATTTTCAACCCCCTTTTATATTACGTTTAACAGACATTGACCATACTCTTTGGCCAGGATGGAATGCATCCGCCTCGTCTTGAAAGAATTGTAGCCCAGTAATTCGGAGAAAACAAATAGGCCTAGCTTGGGTATTCTTCAAAAAGAATTACTGGGCTACCTATTTTCCCAAAGAAATAGTGCGTGAGCATTTAGCTTTATTTATTTATTTACTTATTTATGTTTAGGGGACCATGAGCATGTACCTGGGCCGGATTCATGTGAGAGCCTCCGTTCCAGTTAATTATGGGCTTCTCTATTGGGCCTTCATCAGTGGGCTGCATGTTATCAACAAGTGGAAAATGTGTTCTGTACGAAAAATAGTATGAGCTACGTATGGTACGGGGCACTAAAGGATCGACCCATGCAACGACTTCCAAAACATCATGTTTGTCGTTCTAACAACACATTTATTCAACCAACAGACGAAATATACTACTGATTGTACATTGAAAACAACAGCAGCAGCAACCTGGGCTGGGGGTGCAACAGAAGCAGTAAGCAGGCCAGAAGAGTGAAGACGCAGCTCTCTCTTCCAAACCAAACATCAGCCATCATTACAAAAGGGCTACCAAAAAAGAACAACTGTATGCATCAAACTAAATAAAGATCCTACTACACAAGTGTACGCATCTAACTAACTGGCTCAGTTAGACGTTACTATTTATTAAGCTGTGGAGATTGGCTGACGGCTTGAACCAGATGGGTGCCTGACGGGGGAAACTCCAGCCAGCAGGTCGAAGTCTGATACTTGCGACACTCTCTCCTACTTTGGGCTGCAGAGCGTGGCGGCACATATCAGGGTATGGTGCATCCAGAGACGCATGGTATGTTGTGTACACACAGTTTTGCCTGATGAACGAAACCGCGCTGCCATCATGATCCTTGCCGCCGGTTATCTCCTGATTAATCGGATAATTCAGTCCGACAAACAGAGAGCGTGTACCAAGGCTACTTACCAGCCTCCAGTCAAAAATTCCTGATGGCCCAGAGAAGCTGGAATCCTGCTCAAAGACCTTGAAGTGACTGTGATTGTATTCCGCGAAACAACACGTCCGGTACGTGCGAACGATCATCAATCTTTTTCCGTTGTCTGATCGAGCTAGGAACCACCTGCAACTGCCATGCCACTTTTCTTTGAAAGGTTATGGGATTAGGAAGGGTAGGGACACCAGGCGGCCTACAAGATCATATCAAGTTGGAGTCAAATAAAAATGGTCTCTTGATTTAGTCAATCTTAAGAACAACATGTTATGAGCATGAATATTTTTTCAGTAAATGTTGACAGCAATATAAGCAAGCCATCATGATATCATAGGAAAGTAACATACTGCTGTAACGGCCATTTGTAGCGATGACTGGAGTAGGCCAGCAATACGTCCAACCATAGAAGGAGTTGACAGCGTAAATGAAGCCCTTGTGTTCAATGGCATCAGAGAACCATGGAGGATGTATGATCCTGCGATGGACGTGCAGATTTATCCACTTACCGCAGTGACCTGTCAGATAGGCGAGACCGCGGTTGAAGAACGCAATTAGCCTGAAGTCTTTATAATTCGCAGATCTTGTGGGCACTTGGCAGATTACAACCTTGAGCAAATCAAACTTGGTATCATGTTGGCTACAGTAAGATTCCGAGTATTCTTGGCCGCGGTGCCAAAGTAGTGCAGTGTTAATCGAAGGAAGGGGGATCAATCGCCGGGTGTAGACCTCCACGAGCATCCAGCTGCCGCGACTATCGACGAGCACCATCAAAGACGTGTTCATGCCGACCTAGTACATCTCGTTAATGTAGTTGAGGCTGACGAGGATCGGATCGCAGTCAAGGGGGTTGATGCTCGCCACCCTACGATCGTTATGCTGCGTGACATGCCGTTTCTGAAGATCAGGCGGCATCAGCAAGCAAGGACTGGCTTAAAAAGCTTCGGCTGAGGGCTTTGAGTAAACGGTACAACCCCGACGAGCACGCGACGAGCGGCATGGTACTGAGATTGTCCACACGCGAAACAATGAGCTTGATTACCTCTGTGGGGAGAGAATTCCAGCCACTCTTTCGACGGATGCTGCTCGGTTCTGCCATTGTTAGTGCGAGGGGGGGGGGGGAGGCGCCTTAGCGGGGATGGAAGATTGGAAGATATTATGTGCGGACAAAGATGGAGAAGCGAATATGTGCTGCGGGAAGTGGAGAGGTGATGATGACTACAGCACGCCGCTTGACTTACGAGACACATACCAGCAGCGTAGGGTCATGTCGATGCGAGACAACTTTCTTGAGTGATCACAGTACTGGTACTCCCTACAGTACCTACTATAGTACTATGCCCAAACTTGCTTGAGTAGAGTAGTAGAGTAGGACTTTGCTCTACTACTAGCACCGGAGGAGTAGTATATTCTAATCTAAAATAGTTACAAACTTCAATGCCTGAGCGTGGAACGACTATGAACTGTGCTCAAAGACCGTATCTACGTGGTGTTTGGACTTATATGTAAAAAATAGCAAGATGCCCATGCATTGCACGACACACCATCATCACCAACTCAGTTTTTTCTCTACTCCTACTCCTATAAAAGACTGAGTTGGTGATGATGGAGGTGAGAAGGTGTGTTCAGCCGGGCGTGCAGCGGATGGCACATCACTATTCAATTTGTTATAATAAACAAAGAAGAGTAGTAGAGATAGAGACATGGGGAGGAGCACGAGGTTGTGGGAGATAAGGATGAACGAGGCAAGGCCTTATCTGTAAATGTGGAGAGAGGTGCGGGTATCTTTTGTAAAATTGTCATAGTTGGCTTTCTATCTGTCAGATATAAATCAGACGGTCTATATTACAAGATGGCAGGCATACCATCATCACCAACTCGGTTTTCTATAAGAGTAGATATAGATAGATAGAGACTAGGGAGTACTAGTAAGGACACCATCTACTGCTTCATGTACTACTCCTGCTTTCCATTCGGCGGCCGCAACGTCCCCTACAGCCACTCCCTCATGTGCTACATTCGGCGGGCGCTGTTAAAATTTGGGGAGCGCACTCTCGCAACTGCTGGCAGCCACGACTTCACCGACGACGGCTTCTTCCCCGACCTCGGCAACCTCTTCCTCAACGACATGGGCGACAACCTCAACGCCAACGGTGCTGCTCCCGTTGCACCGTATGTGTTTCTGTCCTTCCTGTTCGAAATCGTGGTAGAATTCATGTTTCTACTCTGTATCCTACTACTATGCTAGTCCACATGATTAGTTTCATCTCTGTTATAGCCATCATGATTTATTTTGTGCTTAATCGGATTAAATCTCGTAGTAACTTGCTCATATATTCAACTGGCGCAACGTCCCCTACAGCCACTCCCTTTTCATGGACGGCCTGGTCGATGCCTCCAAGGAGCCCTTCGTCCACTGCTATGAGTGCCCAATGCCGTTTTGTGGCTCGCCGGCGGACATGGTGCATCACCTCACGGATGTGTGCAGCGGTCACTGCTGGCCCTTGGCGGAGAATATCAAGTACAAGACGTGCTACCTGTTCACCATGCCAGAGTCGCTGGAGGATCACCGCCGCCTGCTAGTCTCGGAGGAGGATGGCATCGTCTTCCTCTTGATCGTGGGCACCGGCGAGGCCCGCGTAGGCCGCCGCCCCGTCTCTATAATGTGTTTCAGGGGCGGCGCCGCTGACGGTAACACTGACACGAGGCCGATGTACGGGTGCGTGGTCAGCGTTACTACCCCTCCGGGTCGCCTGGGCGGTGACACCGGCCTCATCGAACGGACTTGGACTCTGGGGAGCTGGTACTATCCCGCCAATGTGGACTTGGAAAACCCATGGCATCCTTTACCCGCTGACGCGATGCACGGGGACTCCAAGGAGGTTCACGTGGACATACGCATTATCAAGTTAAATGTTGATCATTAGTCTTCGCTCAATGTAATCCGCTGTCTAAGCATGTGGAGATTTCCATGCATGATCTTGCTCTATTGGAGTATCGTGCATGAATAAAAGTGTATCTGTTTATGGTTTAGTCTAGAATCTTCCATGTTTGAATTTTTACTACAGTACTGGTGAAAGACTTACGATGAACCATTTCTTACATCTCCTCTTCCCCCTTGCAAGTCATCCTGATTTAATCCCTCCGTCTAGGTGTATAAGGGCATGGTTAATATTACTTAATAGTATAGCCAACTGTTGACTATAAGAAAGTGCCATGTCATTTGTAGCCAACATGTATAACAATCGATACTCAAAAACTAATTCTTAAAAATCATTTCTTGCAAAGCACAATAAGTGTTATTTCTTCACAAGTTTTGGATGCAGGTTGAACAGTTGAACGCTTTTGTTTGCAAAAGATACCTTTTTATCTATTTCACCCTGATGTTTGTGAGCTCTAGAGATGAAATAATATCCGAAGAAACCTATCGATACCCGTTACACATGAGATGACCCCCACATCCTTTGTCAAAATAAACAACTCCCCGATCAATGCATTTCACTCTTCGGTGCAACGCACGGGCACCTTACTACTATAGATTAGTACGACCAAAAATTGAACTAACATATATATAGTACGATCAATGCTGATGCATGTCACCTAAAATTATATCATTCAAAACTATGTTCAAATACGAATCCAACGATATAGTTTTTGTTGACATGCACTAACATTTTGTCAGTTAAATCTTCAGTCAAATTCAATGGGGGACTAATAAACCACGACCGATGTAGTACAAGTGTAGAGGGCGGCGCTGCACGGGAGTCTCACCTCTCACCCCGCTCGTGGCGCGGCAGTAAAGCCGTCATATCACAAAACCCAACCACTCCCAGTAATAAGTGGCCTGGTAAAATAAACGGACAAGAAACCATCACATCTCTCTGTCTTTTTTGCATTTCATCTCTCTGCATTTACTTTCTCTGGTTCATCTCGCACACTCGATCCCTAGCTACTACTCCTAGGGCCAGTTCTTTTGGCGGCTTCCCCAGCTTTTCCCACAAGACTAGTCACAGTGGAGAGTAACAATAAGGTGCCTCACTCATTTATTTGGGCTTCTAAACTACTACTCCGTCCTGGTTTATTCCTCACCATTGTAATTTGTGCTAAATTTTGACCAAGGATTTAACTGATAAAATGTTACTCCCTCCGTCTAGGTGTGTAAGTCATCTTACGAAAACCAAATAATCCCAAAACACTTAGGCGCAGTGCATTAACTTCTACCTCGTTTCTTTTTTCTTGACATATCAACCAATAAGAGATAAAGAGTGTGCATGCTTTTAATGACTTGAGATATCAAACACAACATGCAGTGGTTAGTTCATTGCATGCAATACTATTAATTAGCAAATAAACATTAACGTTTCTTGTTTTCTCCTCCTCCTTGGTCACGGTGCACAGCCTAAGATGACTTACTCACCTAGACGGATGGAGTAGTGCATGTGACATGCACTAACATTTCATTAGTTAAATTAATGATCAAAATTTGACACAGATTACAATGGGAACAATAAACTAGGACGGAGGTAGTAGTTATGGGATTACTAATCTAGAAGCCTAAAAGAACTGGCCCCTGATACTCCTACTAGTAGTAGTACTCAAGTTGGAATTCCAATTGCACGGCACAACTTGTTAGGCAAAAAATTTGATACAGGGTGTAGGAAGCGGTTTGGGAATTTGCATGCCTTTCCAACCAGTGAGATACTCCGTACAAAGTATGACAGAGAAATAAGCACAGAGAAGGAATCTAATAGTAAACAATCAAATGAGCATTTTTGCATTTGTTTTGGATTGAATCGTTTCACAAGCTTGACTAGTGCTGTTTTTCTACTTTTACAAAAACCACATCGTAATGTTAAAATGTGAATTTGCACGTACATAAGTAATAGTAGTACTCCCTCCCTCTAGGTGTACAAGTCTTCCCTCCTTCTTGGTCACGGTGCACAACCAAAGATGACTTATTGACCTGGACGTAGGGAGTAGCACAGTCTGCAAGCATATATCGAGAGAGACGTGTAGTCCGATAGTATATAGTAAAGTGTGTGCTATATGCACGTACTTGCAAAATGCATACGAATACACAAGGTTTCCAAACTTTCCCTTTTACATACTTAATTAAGGACGCTAAAAATTCCTGAACGTTCAGGATTTATCATTTGCGTCCCAAAACTAATGTGATCGCCTTATGAAACAAAAATTATACTCCTCCTAAAAGCCACGGCGCTCGCAGGAGCGCTTGCGGCGCGCCACGAGTGCCCTGGCGCGTGGCCGTTTCCCAGCGCGCCGACACAACGCCTCTTCCTCAGCCTCGCAACTCGCGAGGTGCTGATTGGCGGCTTGCCGGCGGGCGAGCACGATCTCACCGGTGTGGTGATCCGGCGCCAACAGGTACTCCTCCTTGCTGGAAGCGTGCACCCAGTCCACGTACCGCCAAGCGTAGATGAGGCGCTTGGGCCCGACTGCACTCAGGGCGTCGGCACGGGCGCCCTCCGCCACCCTCACGGCCCTCGCACGAGCCTTCTGCCAAAGAGCCAATTGACTGACTCTCTCGGACGTGACATAGGCCTCCCAGGCAGCTTGTTCCGCGGTGCGTTTCTCTTCCTCGGCCTTCTTCTCCGCCTCTATTTTGGCACGCTCTGCTGGAGGCAAAGCCTCCCACAAGGCGACATCCATTTCTTTCCAAAGCTCCTCAAGGCTGGGGGGCTCGACGGGCGGGGCGGCGTTCTCCTCGTAGCGGGGAGCCGACGTGTCCTCCGACGCGTGTGCTGGCGAGATTGGGAACACCGACGCGTCCACCTCGACGCGTTGCAGCGAGGAGCGGAACACCAACGCGTCCTCCTCGACTAGTGGTGGCGAGGAACGGAACGGTGACGTGTCGCGTCGCGGCAAGGAGCGGAACACCGACGCGTCCTCCTCAACTAGTGGCAGCGAGGAACGAATGACGACGTGTTGCGTAGCGGCGAGGAGCGGAACACCGACGCATCCTCCTCGACTAGTGGCAACGAGGAATGGAACGGCGACACGTGACCGTCCGCGCGGTGCAGCGAGGGGCTCCTAGGGCTTGGGATGGGCGATGCCATGGTGGTCGACGTGAGAGGGAGGGGAGGAGATAGCGATGAACATGAACGCGAGGGGGAGGAGATAGCGATGTCATGTGAGGCGCAGTATTTATAGCGAGCAATGGCACACCTACGTAAGATATGGACTGAGCTGCACTGACTTAACTGCAGGTCCAGTTGCATCACTGACATGTGGGCCAGTCCCCCGTTGGTCCCATATGTCAGTGACCCAATGTACCTGAAGTTAAGTAAAAGCTACATGGGCATATTTGTTGGAGTAAATTACGGGGGAGCGAAGGGGTGGAAATATTGCTGGTCACAACGGATTGGACGAGCGTGGGGGGAGGAGAGTCATGCATGCAGATTTTTTCACACGGGGTGGAGTGGTGGGAACACCGGAGGGAGACGGAGAGTTTGGCAGGCATATTGTTTCCGGATTGTTTCCACACATGGAGAGGAAAAGATTTGGAGACGAACGGGCTTCCCGCAGGTATGGGGAACGGTGCATAATAAGTCATCTTGCATGCCGGGCTAGGTATAGTCTCAAGTCATTAAAAACATACACGCCCCACACATGTTCATATTTCAAGGTGCACTAAATTATTGCATGCGCTGATTAAGGCTGGCCATAATGGTGGTATCTTAGCTGGTATCATGCACACGGGAATAGCAAACATGCTGATGTGGCAAAGAATTAAAGAAGAGAGGGGGGGTTAGAGTATCTTCAATTGTCAAAGATTAGCCGTTCGGCCAATAAGGTGGCACACTTATTCACTAAGTATAGCTTTGACAATAGATTAGATGGTATTCTTGTAAATAACATACCGCCCTGTGTGGTGAATATTGTATCGAATGAGTGTACTGGTGTGGCTGGTTAATTAATATAAGGTGGTGTTCAAAAAAAAGTATAAATTTGGTCAAACACTTTGCAAACGGTTGACGGGAGTAAAAAGGACCAGAGGGAGTACTCCCTCCGTTTTTATTTAGTTCACATATTAGCTTTGGTCAAAGTCAAGCTTTACAAATTTTGACCAAGTTTATAAACAAAAATATTAAGATATACAATAACAAATCAACAACATTAGATTTATTGTTGAATGTATTTTCACGTCGTATAGATTTATTATGATAAATGTCTATATTGTTTTCTACAAACTTGGTCAAACTTTACTAAGTTTGACTTCAGTCAACCCTAATATGGAGAGTAAATAAAAACGGAGGGAGTATCATGCATGTGGAGTAGTAAAAAAATGCTCATTTATAGCTGGTCGAAGGTTGTGGGAGGCGCGACGGTTGACGGAATTAAGTGAAGTTACATCCACGCGCTGGCATGGCGTGCGAACAGGCAGAAGCTGTACCGTCAGGCCTACGATATTGGTCTAGTAGACATGACATCTAGTGGGTCCCGCATAGTGTTGGGGAACGTAGCAGAAATTCAAAAAAAATTCCTACGTAACACCAAGATCTATCTATGGAGAGACCAGCAACGAGTAGAAAGAGAGGAGAGTTTGCATCTACATACCCTTGTAGATCGCTAAGCGGAAGCGTTCAAGTGAACGGGGTTGATGGAGTCATACTCGTCGTGATTCAGATCACCGATGATCAAGTGCCGAACGGACGGCACCTCCGCGTTCAACACACGTACAGCCCGGTGACGTCTCCCACGCCTTGATCCAGCAAGGAGAGAGGGAGAGGTTGAGGAAGACTCCATCCAACAGCAGCACAACGGCGTGGTGGTGGTGGAGGAGCGTGGCAATCCTGCAGGGCTTCACCGAGCACCTACGGGAGAGGAGATGTGTCACGGGAGGGAGAGGGAGGCAACCAAAGGCCTTAGGTATGATTGCTCCTCCTTTTCCCCACTATATATAGGGCCAAGGGAGAGGGGGGAGGCGCAGCCTTGCCCCCTCCTCCAAGGAAGGGGTGCGGCTAAGGATGGGGAGGAGTCCATCCTCCCCAAGGCACCTCGGAGGTGCCTTCCCCCTTGAGGACTCTTCCCTCTCCAAGTTTCCTTGCGCATGGGCCTCTTGGGGCTGGTGCCCTTGGCCCATGTAGGCCAAGGCGCACCCCCTACAGCCCATGTGGCCCCCCGGGGCAGGTGGTCCCACCCGGTGGGCCCCCGGGACCCTTCCGGTGGTCCCGGTACAATACCGATGACCCCGAAACTTGTCCCGATGGCCGAAACAGGACTTCCTATATATAAATCTTTACCTCCGGACCATTCCGGAACTCCTCGTGACGTCCGGGATCTCATCCGGGACTCCGAACAACATTCGGTAACCACATACAAGCTTCCTTTATAACCCTAGCGTCATCGAACCTTAAGTGTGTAGACCCTACGGGTTCGGGAGACATGCAGACATGACCGAGACGTTCTCCGGTCAATAACCAACAGCGGGATCTGGATACCCATGTTGGCTCCCACATGTTCCACGATGATCTCATCGGATGAACCACGATGTCAAGGACTTAATCAATCCCGTATTCAATTCCCTTTGTCTATCGGTATGTTACTTGCCCGAGATTCGATCGTCGGTATCCAATACCTTGTTCAATCTTGTTACCGGCAAGTCACTTTACTCGTTCCGTAACACATCATCCCGTGATCAACTCCTTGGTCACATTGCGCATATGATGATGTCCTACCGAGGGGGCCCAGAGATACCTCTCCGTTTACACGGAGTGACAAATCCCAGTCTCGATCCGCATAAAACAATAGATACTTTCGGAGATACCTGTAGTGCACCTTTATAGTCACCCAGTTACGTTGTGACGTTTGATACACCCAAAGCACTCCTACGGTATCCAGGAGTTACACGATCTCATGGTCAAAGGAAGAGATACTTGACATTGGCAAAGCTCTAGCAAACGAACTACACGATCTTTGTGCTATGCTTAGGATTGGGTCTTGTCCATCACATCATTCTCCTAATGATGTGATCCCGTTATCAACGACATCCAATGTCCATAGCCAGGAAACCATGACTATCTGTTGATCACAACGAGCTAGTCAACTAGAGGCTCACTAGGGACATATTGTGGTCTATGTATTCACACGTGTATTACGATTTTCCGGATAATACAGTTATAGCATGAATAAAAGACAATTATCATGAACAAGGAAATATAATAATAATACTTTTATTATTGCCTCTAGGGCATATTTCCAACAGTCTCCCACTTGCACTAGAGTCAATAATCTAGTTCACATCGCCATGTGATTAACACTCACAGGTCACATCACCATGTGACTAATACCCAAGAGTTTACTAGAGTCAGTAGTCTAGTTCACATCACTATGTGATTAACACTCAATGAGTTTTATGTTTGATCATGTTGCTTGTGAGAGAGGTTTTAGTCAACGGGTCTGAACCTTTCATATCCGTGTGTGCTTTACAAATCTCTATGTCATCTCCTAGATGCAGCTACCACGCTCTATTTGGAGCTATTCCAAACAACTGTTCTACTTGGAGCTATTCTAAATTGTTGCTCCATTATATGTATCCGGTCTCTCTACTTAGAGCTATCCGGATAGGTGTCAAGCTTGCATCGTCGTAACTTTTACGACGAACTCTTTTACCACCTCCATAATCGAGAAAATTCCTTAGTCCACTAGTTACTAAGGATAACTTTGACCGCTGTCCTGTGAGCCATTCTTGGATCACTCTTGTACCCCTTGACTGACTCATGGCAAGGCACACTTCAGGTGCGGTACACAGCATAGCATACTGAGGAGCCTACGTCTTAAGCATAGGGGACGACCTTCGTCCTTTCTCTCTATTCTGCCGTGGTCGAGCTTTAAGTCTTAACTTCGTACCTTACAACTCAGGCAAGAACTCCTTCTTTGACTGGTCCATCTTGAACACCTTCAAGATCATGTCAAGGTATGTGCTCATTTGAAAGTACCATTAAGCGTTTTGATCTATCCTTATAGATCTTGATGCTCAATGCTCAAGCAGCTTAATCCAGGCTTTCCATTGAAAAACACTTTCAAAATAACCCTATATGCTTTCCAGAAATTCTACGTCATTTCTGATCAACAATATGTCAACAACATATACTCATCAGAAATTCTATAGTGCTCCCACTCACTTCTTTGGAAATATAAGTTTCTCATAAACTTTGTACAAACCCAAAATCTTTGATCATCATCAAAGCATACATTCCAACTCCGAGATGCTCACTCCAGCCCTTAGAAGGATCGCTGGAGCTAGCATACCTTTTAGCATCCTTAGGATCAACAAAAACTTTCTGATTGTGTTATATACAACTTTTCCTCACGAAAACTGGTAAGGAAACTCGTTTTGATATCCATCTGCCAGATTTCATAAATACAGCTAATGCTAACATGAATCCGATGGACTTTAAGCATCGCTACGAGTGAGAAAATCTCATCGTAGTCAACTCCTTGAACTTGTCGGAAAACACTTCGCCACAAGTCGTGCTTCATAGATGGTGACATTACCATCCACGTCCGTCTTCTTCTTAAAAGATCCATTTATCTCAATGGATTGCCGGTCATCGGGCAAGTCCATCAAAGTCCATGCTTTGTTCTGATATATGGATACTATCTCGGATTTCATGGCTTCTAACCATTTGTCGGAATTCGGGCCCACCATCGCTTCTCCATAGCTCGTAGGTTCATTGTTCTCTAGCAACATGACCTTCAAGACAGGATCACCTTACCACTCCGAAGTAGTACGTGTCCTTGTCGTCCTACGAGGTTCGGTAGTGACTTGATCCGAAGCTTCATGATCACTATCATAAGCTTCCTCTTCAATTGGTGTAGGTGCCACAGGAACAACTTCATGTGCCCTGCCACACACTAGTTGAAGAGACGGTTCAATAACCTCATCAAGTTTCCACCATCCTCCCACTCAATTCTTTCGAGAGAAACTTTTCCTCGAGAAAGGACCCGATTCTAGAAACAATCCATATTGCTTTCGGATCTGAATTAGGAGGTATACCCAACTGTTTTGGGTTTCCTATGAAGATGCATTTTATCCGCTTTGGGTTCGAGCTTATCAACCTAAAACTTTTTCATATAAGCGTCGCAGCCCCAAACTTTTAAGAAACGACAACTTAGGTTTCTCTAAACCATAATTCATACGGTGTCATCTCATCGGAATTACGTGGTGCCCTATTTAAAGTGAATGTGGTTGTCTCTAATGCCTAACCCATGAACGATAGTGGTAATTCGATAAGAGACATCATGGTACGCACCATATCCAATAGGGTGCAACTATGATGTTCGGACACACCATCACATTATGGTGTTCCAGGCGGTATTAGTTGCGAAACAATTTCCACAATGTCTTAATTGTGTGCCAAAACTCGTAACTCAGATATTCATCTCTATGATCATATCATAGACATTTTATCCTCTTGTCACAATGATCTTCTACTTTACTCTGAAATTATTTGAACCATTCAATAATTCAGACTTGTGTTTCATCAAGTAAATATTCTCAACATCTACTCGAATCATCTGTGAAGAAAGAACATAACGATATTCACTGCATGCCTCAGCACTTATTGGACTGCACACATCAAAATGTGTTACTTCCAACAAGTTTCTATCTTGTTCCATCTTCATTGAAACCGAGGCTTTTCAGTCATCTTGCCTATGTGGTATGATTTGCATATCTCAAGTGATTCAAAATCAAGTGAGTCCAAACGATCCATATGCATGGAGTCTCTTCATGCGTATACACCAATAGACATGGTTCGCATGTCTCAAACTTTTCTAAAACGAGTGAGTCCAAAGATCCATCAACATGGAGCTTCTTCATGCGTTTTATACCATTATAACTTACATGGCAGTGCCACAAGTAAGTGGAACTATCATTACTATCTTATATCTTTTGGCATGAAAATGTGTATCACTACGACCGAGATTCAATAAACCATTCCTTTAGGTGCAAGACCTTTGAAGGTATTATTCAAATAAATAGAGTAACCATTATTCTCTTTAAATGAATAACCGTATTGCGATAGACATAATCCAATCATGTCTATGCTCAACGCAAACACCAATCTCGGTGGTAGAGGGAGCGTGCGATGTTTCATCACATCAAACTTGGAAACACTTCCAACACATATCGTCATCTCACCTTTAGCCAGTCTCCTTTTATTCCGTAGCTTTTATTTCGAGTTACTAATACTTAGCAACCGAACCGGTATCTAATACCCTGGTGCTACTAGGAGTACTAGTAAAGTACACATTAACATAATGTATATCCAATATACTTCTATCGACCTTGCCAGCCTTTTCATCTACCAAGTATCTAGGGTAATGCTGCTCCAGTGGTTGTTCCCCTTATTACAGAAGCACTTAGTCTCGGGTTTGGGTTCAGCCTCGGGTTTCTTCATTGGTGCAGCAGCTGATTTGCCGTTTCATGAAGTATCCCTTCTTTCCCTTGCCCTTCTTGAAACTAGTGGTTTCATCAACCATCAACAATTGATGCTCCTTCTTGATTTCTACTTTCGCGATGTCAAACAACGCGAATACCTCAAGGATCATCATCTCTATCCTTGATATGTTATAGTTCATCACAAAGCTCTAGAAGCTTGGTGGCAATGACTTTGGAGAAACTATCACTATTTCATCTGGAAGATCAACTCCCACTTGATTCAAGTGATTGTTGTACTCAGACAATCTGAGCACAAGCTCAACAATTGAGCTTCTCTCCTTAGTTTGCAGGCTAAGAAAATCGTCGGAGGTCTCATACCTCTTGACGTGGGCACGAGCCTGAAATCCCAATTTCAGCCCTCGAAACATCTCATATGTTCCGTGACGTTTCGAAAACGTCTTTAGTGCCTCAACTCTAAACCGTTTAACTGAACTATCACGTAGTTATCAAAACGTGTATGTCTGATGTTCACAACATCCACAAACGACGTTTGGGGTTCAGCACACTGAGCGGTGCATTAAGGACATAAGCTTTCTACTGATCGCATAATCGCTACTATCAACTTTCAACTATATTTTCTCTAGGATCATATCTAAAACAGTAGAACTATAGCGTGAACTACGACATAATTTGCAAAAGGTCTTTTGACTATGTTCAGGATAATTAAGTTCATCTTATGAACTCCCACTCAGATAGACATCCCTCTAGTCATCTAAGTGATTACATGATCCGAGTCAACTAGGCCGTGTCCGATCATCACGTGAGACGGACTAGTTAACGTCGGTGAACATCTTCATGTTGATCGTATCTACTATACGACTCATGCTCGACCTTTCGGTCTCCGTGTTCCGAGGCCATGTCTGCACATGCTAGGCTCGTCAAGTTAACCCTAAGTGTTTTCGCTGTGTAAAACTGTCTTACACCCGTTGTATGTGAACGTAAGAATCCATCACACCCGATCATCACGTGGTGCTTAGAAGCGACGAACTGTAGCAACGGTGCACAGTTAGGGGAGAACACTTCTTGAAATTTTGTAAGGGATCATCTTATTTACTACCGTCGTCCTAAGCAAACAAGATGCATAAACATGATAAACATCACATGCAATCAAATAGTGACATGATATGACCAATATCATTTTGCTCCTTTTGATCTTCATCTTCGGGGCTCCATGATCATCATCGTCACCGGCACGACACCATGATCTCCATCATCGTGTCTTCATGAAGTTGTCACGCCAACGACTACTTCTACTTCTATGACTAACGCGTTTAGCAATAAAGTAAAGTAGTTTACATGGCGTTCTTCAATGACACGCAGGTCATACAATAAATAAAGACAACTCCTATGGCTCCTGCCGGTTGTCATACTCATCGACATGCAAGTCATGAATCCTATTACAAGAACATGATCAATCTCATACATCACATATCATTCATCACATTCTTCTTGGCCATATCACATCACATAGCATACCCTGCAAAAACAAGTTAGACGTCCTCTAATTGTTGTTTGCATGTTTTACGTGGCTGCTATGGGTTTCTAGCAAGAACGTTTCTTACCTACGCAAGACCACAACGTGATATGCCAATTGCTATTTACCCTTCATAAGGACCCTTTTCATCAAATCCGTTCCGACTAAAGTGGGAGAGACTGGCACCCGCTAGCCACCTTATGCACCAAGTGCATGTCAATCGGTGGAACCTGTCTCACGTAAGAGTACGTGTAAGGTCGGTCCGGGCCGCTTCATCCCACAATACCGTCGAAACAAGATTGGACTAGTAACGGTAAGCATATTGAACAACATCAACGCCCACAACTACTTTGTGTTCTACTCGTGCAAAGAATCTACGCAATAGACCTAGCTCATGATGCCACTGTTGGGGAACGTAGCAGAAATTCAAAAAAAATTCCTACGTAACACCAAGATCTATCTATGGAGAGACCAGCAACGAGTAGAAAGAGAGGAGAGTTTGCATCTACATACCCTTGTAGATCGCTAAGCGGAAGCGTTCAAGTGAACGGGGTTGATGGAGTCGTACTCGTCGTGATTCAGATCACCGATGATCAAGTGCCGAACGGACGGCACCTCCGCGTTCAACACACGTACAGCCCGGTGACGTCTCCCACGCCTTGATCCAGCAAGGAGAGAGGGAGAGGTTGAGGAAGACTCCATCCAACAGCAGCACAACGGCGTGATGGTGGTGGAGGAGCGTGGCAATCCTGCAGGGCTTCACCGAGCACCTACGGGAGAGGAGATGTGTCACGGGAGGGAGAGGGAGGCAACCAAAGGCCTTAGGTATGATTGCTCCTCCTTTTCCCCACTATATATAGGGCCAAGGGAGAGGGGGGAGGCGCAGCCTTGCCCCCTCCTCCAAGGAAGGGGTGCGGCTAAGGATGGGGAGGAGTCCATCCTCCCCAAGGCACCTCGGAGGTGCCTTCCCCCTTGAGGACTCTTCCCTCTCCAAGTTTCCTTGCGCATGGGCCTCTTGGGGCTGGTGCCCTTGGCCCATGTAGGCCAAGGCGCACCCCCTACAGCCCATGTGGCCCCCCGGGGCAGGTGGTCCCACCCGGTGGGCCCCCGGGACCCTTCCGGTGGTCCCGGTACAATACCGATGACCCCGAAACTTGTCCCGATGGCCGAAACAGGACTTCCTATATATAAATCTTTACCTCCGGACCATTCCGGAACTCCTCGTGACGTCCGGGATCTCATCCGGGACTCCGAACAACATTCGGTAACCACATACAAGCTTCCTTTATAACCCTAGCGTCATCGAACCTTAAGTGTGTAGACCCTACGGGTTCGGGAGACATGTAGACATGACCGAGACGTTCTCCGGTCAATAACCAACAGCGGGATCTGGATACCCATGTTGGCTCCCACATGTTCCACGATGATCTCATCGGATGAACCACGATGTCAAGGACTCAATCGATCCCGTATTCAATTCCCTTTGTCTAGCGGTATTTTACTTGCCCGAGATTCGATCGTCGGTATCCAATACCTTGTTCAATCTCGTTACCGGCAAGTCACTTTACTCGTTCCATAACACATCATCCCGTGATCAACTCCTTGGTCACATTGCGCATATGATGATGTCCTACCGAGTGGGCCCAGAGAAACCTCTCCGTTTACACGGAGTGACAAATCCCAGTCTCGATCCGCATAAAACAATAGATACTTTCGGAGATACCTGTAGTGCACCTTTATAGTCACCCAGTTACGTTGTGACGTTTGATACACCCAAAGCACTCCTACGGTATCCAGGAGTTACACGATCTCATGGTCAAAGGAAGAGATACTTGACATTGGCAAAGCTCTAGCAAACGAACTACACGATCTTTGTGCTATGCTTAGGATTGGGTCTTGTCCATCACATCATTCTCCTAATGATGTGATCCCGTTATCAACGACATCCAATGTCCATAGCCAGGAAACCATGACTATCTGTTGATCACAACGAGCTAGTCAACTAGAGGCTCACTAGGGACATATTGTGGTCTATGTATTCACACGTGTATTACGATTTCCGGATAATACAGTTATAGCATGAATAAAAGACAATTATCATGAACAAGGAAATATAATAATAATACTTTTATTATTGCCTCTAGGGCATATTTCCAACACATAGTTCCTGAGAACTCTTTGGGGGCTTGCAGCCGTTTATCCACCGGGCAAGCCAGCAACCCCACGCCATTTGCACGCCCTACTCGTCCCCGTCTTCTACCTCACAACAGTTCACTCCCAGTCGTCCCGTCCTTTCACATTAGTTCGCTCCCAGTTTTTGCGGGGTACAACAGTTCAACTTCTCCTAACCCTCCTCAAAAATCCATGGCCTCCCAAATCTCCATGGTCGCCACTGAGTACCAGGTTAGAGCCATCACCGGCGATCAGTTCATCATCATCTACACACGTGGATCCGCGACGGTGAAAGCATGGCTTGCTCGCTTCCTACGCATGTTCAACAGTTCAACGGATGAGTGTGTCGCTGGGCTAGATGTTGAGTACACCATAGTCCTGGGACGAGAGAAGGATCTAAAGGACGAAGAGAGGAAGAAGCCCGCCGTGATCCAGGTTTGCATACATAACGTTTGCTTGGTCTACCACATATGCCATGCCGACGTTGAGTGCCAGGATTTTAAGAACTTCCTCAAGGGCAAAAGAGTGAAATTCGTTACTGTAGGCTTTAAGGACGACGGGGATGTCCTGCGTCGGATAGGTCTCATTGTAGGCCAGCCCTTCGATCTCCAGAAGGCAAGCCTGGTGTCCTCCTCTCAACCTTCAATGCTGACCCTGGCAGCAGCCATGATTGATCCTTTGTACGCTAAACTGAAGAAACCTCATCACAAGTTTCATCATGCATGGGAGTCGAAGACATTAGATGAAGATCACATCCTATACGCAGCAATGGATGCCTACCTTTGTTTAAATATCTACAAGGGTTGGATGAAGAAGCAAAGCCTAGTGTTCGGTTCAAGCAAAGAAGCGTCGGTGAAGAGGAAGAGGAAGAGGGACGAGGACGAAGTCGAGGACGTTGACTCGAACTCCGAGTAGGTGGCAGTGCTGTCGCTCATGCTGGTTTTACTGCAGTGTCAAGCAGACTAGTTGCTTAGTTTATTTTCAAGGGTGTGTTGTGCTGAGGCCCCAACAGAACTATGTTTATGTTCTTTCTCGTTATTTGAACTCTTTAGTACATACAGTAGTACTAGTACTATGTCTTACTACTGTTCTTCTTGCAGTTGGTACTACTGCTCGTATCTTCTTGTTCCTACTGTACTTAATACGTTTGTACTAGTAGTATAATTTGGGTCAGTCGATTTGTGAAAGAAGTTCGACGGAGCTAAGGAAGAAGACAGCAGAAAAGGTGGAAGAAGCCCTTCTAGCCATCCATGTTGCATCAAACGGCTCACATAAGTCGAGTGACCCAAATTGCTCCTTCAGATTGCAGGATCAACGTGGCATTCAAGGTCTCGAAGGTAGATTCCGCGTCTGCACCCGGTTTGCAGGCTTGACGCGCGCGCGACCGGCTTCCTCCGTGACAGCCACCATGCGCGCCTCCTCCGCGCGGGCGAGACGACAATGACACACTAGTTCCTCCTCGCCGGCATGCTGGAGCACGTGCTCGTCCTCCTCTTCATATGCTGCGTGCATAGACGCGGCTCCACCAGCTGCTCACGTGCTTGGCAGGACGGCGGCATGGCGAGGAGGGACTGCAGACGACGTGAGCGGGCGAGCCTTCGGCTTCATGGCACAGGGATGGCGGCGACACGGCGGTGATGGGCGAGAAATTGGCCGGAGCAGGCGGGCGCCGGCATGCGCAACAGCGGCGGCGACATATTGATGAGTTCGTGTGTGGGAGCTTACTTTTGTTTTATATAAGGTTGGTCAAACTTAAAAGAAAACCGTACTAGTACACGTAAACATTAGACTTAGCCAACACTTTTATTAGTTTTTTTTGAAGTTAGTACCACAGCCACGATACAGAATCCTGTGCAAGCACGTGAACCGCGGCAGCACGGTCGATCAAACGGTGTGTCACCGTGTGGCGCTCGAAGGACATCCACCGAACCGTTTTGTGTGTGTGAAAACAATCCTTGAATATTACTCAACTTTTTTTTTCCTGGGAAAGTTCTCGATGCTGCAATATTTCCATATATTTGAATTTAGCTCCAGTTCGTGTTTATTTGGATTTGGACGTTTTAGGTGCGCCCTAGTTTTTTAATACTTATTTTGTGTGTGTGAGTGAGAGAGAACGTGTGTATGTGTCCATATGTGTGTTGTGGTGGAAGGGCAATGTGGAGACGGTGTGCGTGTGATACAGACATAGAGAGGTGTGAATGTGCAAATGATCATGCATGAGTGAGACATAGACAGATGCCGATACATTGTGTATACATGAGAGAACGGTCTTCTAGTTTACTTGTGTGTGTGTGTGAGAGAGAGAGAGAGAGAGAGACAGAGAGAGAGAGGAGCATCTGTAACACAACAACCATCTCTCTCGATTTGTCCGTCCCTCGAACGATCGCATGCAACACATGCATCAACGCGCACATTTTGACACCCTCACCCGGCCCCTGCCCACCTCAAGGCCCGCACAATCTCTTCGTGAATACCCATTTCTTTCCTTAGGTTTGTTTTCTCTCAATCTCTCTCTCTCTCTCTCTCTCTCTCTCTCTCACACACACACACACACACACGCGCGTGCGCGCGCAGCACAACACACACACACACACTCTCCCGAGCACACAATTCATCCCCATCCAAGGTTATACGGCGACCACTCTCGCTTGTGCTTATTTGCACCCCAACTTGCACAACACCTCAATCTTTAAAGAGGGCATCGAGCAGATCGAAGACGGTGACCACACCGCGCTAGGGAATGCGGGATCATTTGGAAGCAGGGTGATGTGACGACGGCTGACTGACTCCTCCCCCCACCCTCTCTCTCTCTCTCTTGCACAAAATTACCAATCCCTCTCTCCCCCGCACAAAATTGTCAATCCCTCAACCCACGAGATCCTTCCCGTCTCGTCCATGTTTTTCCAACTCTCTCATCAAACATGTTGTCTCTTCTCCTTCCACGCATACAGAATCCGGATGCACACGCATCTCACGTATATTACATGTCTTCATCTTTCTCACAGACCTAACTTCTTCCTCTCTCTTTCTCTCTCTCTCTCTCTCTCTCTCTCTCTCTCTCTCTCTCTCTCTCTCTCTCTGTCTCGTTAGGTTTGTCTCCTACTCTCTCGTCCACATACATACAATCTTTCCCACCCTATCTGCTCCATCTTCAAAAGCTCTCTCTGCATGTTTCATTCACACATTGGGATATGTCAAAATGTTGCTTCTATAATGGCTGATGTAGAGTTATGGTTGTTTTTGTTGCATCCTACAAAGTAATAACTATGAAATGCATTTAGATTCTCATTTGACTAGGATTATGTGAGTTTGAGCATGTTGTGAAGTACTATAGGCCTTGTATACATCTTGGGATTCGACAATGATTGTAACTATTGAATTGTATAGACCATTACATTCGAAGTCAATAGCCTAATATATTTATTTCACAATTTCAACAAATGATTAGTTCACTACAAACTAAGAAAACAAATGTGTACTCCCTCCGAATTTATTTAAGTCCGCGTATTAGCATTGGTCAAAGTCAAGTTTTCTAAACTCTCAGAAAGCTTATAACAAAAAATATTAACATATACAATAATAAATAAATACCATTAGATTCATTATTGAATGTACTTTCACATCATACATATTTGTTATGGTAAATGTTTATATTTTTCTATAAACTTGGTTAAACTTTAGGAAGTTTGACTTCGGTCAAACCTAATATGCAGAGTTTACTACTACTACTCGCTAGTTGCTTAGCC
Organism: Triticum dicoccoides; assembly: GCF_002162155.2. Lineage (NCBI taxonomy): Eukaryota > Viridiplantae > Streptophyta > Magnoliopsida > Poales > Poaceae > Triticum > Triticum dicoccoides. The sequence continues at coordinate 80,178,484 of NC_041387.1, read as the reverse complement.
GAATCACTCAACACGCCACACGGGGAGCCCAGTGTCACAAAATTTTGAGGTCGGCGGGAAAATCTCCCGCGACCCTAATTCGAGCAGTGGGAAGTTACCATCATAGCCTTCGGAATAGGCCTACGGATGACCCTTGGTAGGGGGCTGTTTTCGTAACTTCAGGTTCACCCTACCCAGCCAACCCCACCCCGGCACCTAGAGTAGTACACCTGAATACTCGTCATTTTCTATCTCCACCGCAAAATAGACTTCTCCACGGCACCGCAGCCTTCGTGCTCCTCCCCTTTACATCGGTGCAATCGTCCACCGTAGCGCATCTGCCTCATCGACGACCTCGTACGCCGCACTGGAGCCGGTCCACCGCCATCATCGTACACGGAACCTCTTCCCCGACATCGTCTTCCACGGCCTCGGATCTGCTTCCCGGAAGCTGACGCCAAGCGCAGAAGTACCACCGTCGTGGACAATGAACTGACTCCCGTTGCCGACCATGACTCACAGAGGCCGCCGCGACCATCGTTCTCCTCCTCGATTGGTAATGTGTGTATTGAATCACTTAGCAGTACATGTGCAGTTCCAATTTTGTTCATACCTACCCTTCAAATTTCCTGGGTGCTATTGTTCCCGTAAAAGTAATTGGTTATAGCCTCCATTGTCCAACAGAATATCAGCTTGTAATTGTGCGTCGCTCCTGTATTGCACTGTGCTTGGGTAGGTTTTCATCTGCAACCAGCAGTGTGGCAAATGATGGAAAGGTTTTTAGAACTAGCAAGATGCCCATGCGTTGCATGCATCAAGATGCATTTGTATGAGTAGTTTATCTTGTGGGAGAAAAGGATGAACGAGGGAAGGACTTATTTGCAAATCTGGAGAGGGGTATGGGTATCTTTTTGCAAAATTCCCATTTGTTTCCTTCCTATCTATCAGATATAAATCGGATGGCCTATATTGCAAGAAAAAAGTATAGAGAAAAAAAGTAGACAGTAAAGGAAGTAGAGATAAATATTAAATATTAAATATAAAATAAATATAACAATAGAGAAGAGAGTAGAGATAGCAGAGACGTCGGGAAAGGATCACACGCGCACGGGAAAAAGCGGCCGGGCGTGCGCTAGTTTTGGCGCGCGGTGCCCGACGCACTTTATAAAATCCAACGCCCTCCCACCGCTCTGTGCCTTGCCACCGCTCTCTCCCTGCTCTGTGCCTCGCCACTATTCTCTCCCCGCTCTTTTTCGCCTCGCCGCCGCCGCGCCACCATGCCGCCGCGTCGTCGGGAAACTTGGGGATATCGTGGCGTCCGCGCGCGCCCCTCCGGCAGCTTCTCCGCCGAGATCTGGTTCCGCGGGATGCGCCTCGGCCTCGGCAATTTCGACACCGCCAATGAGGCTGCCCGCGCGTACAACCGGCGGCATGGCGCCTCCGGTGGCCTCATAGAACATTGAACTTCCCCAACGTGCCGACGCGGGAGCGGGCGCAGGAGCTCACGCCTCTGCCGCAGCTTAGCACCGACGAGGATCGTCGCGACAACCGGAGGCGGGAGCACCGTCTCGGCATCGCTGATATGGATGATGAAGCCATGGCGCTGTGGCGCCAACACTTCCTGCAGGACATCATCAACGAGCGCGAGTTCTACGTGCAAAGGAGGGCGGAGAGGGATAAGAGGAGGGCGGAGCGAGCCGCCTATCGCGATGACAAGCGTAGGCGAAAAGCAGACGCTCAATTCAACATGAGGCTAGGAGCAGCGTCGCCCTGGGAATCCGACGACGATCGGTATCTTCACGCCTACACTCAGACGTCGGAGGAGGACATCACCGAGGAGGATTCGGACGACGAGTAGTTGAATTATCTTTTTTTTATCTATCTATGCTGAGAACTATCCTCTACTCTCTAGTATCTACTTCTCGATATCAGCACTATAAACGCTTTCTTAAAGCGCCGCGCGTTGCGATTTTGTTGGAGATTCTCTAACATGGCAGATGAGTGCTTTAATGTTGCCCACAAGATGCGCGAGTATTATTAGTAGTATATTTTTCTTGTCATGTTGAGATTTTAAAACCACGAGTGCGAACATGGAGAGGAGCAATGAAGACCAAACACAGGATATTCGGGACATCTTCAAGGAGCGTGGCAAGTTAAAGAGGAGCTGCACCGAACCTGTAAAACAAGCTTCGGTAAGTAACACCCTTTCAATTACTTTTGTTTAGCCTCGTGTTCTTTGATGTGTATATGTTGTAGTTTCTGTTTCTCTTAAGTGTGGTGTTCTTCGATGTGTAATAAGAAGAGTCTTAATCGTCCTAATGCTTTCATTTTTAGCTTGATGTAGGAAGTGGGTGTTCTCACCTTGTAGTCTGTTTTTATATTTCTTTTCCTTGTGAATTCACTTCTCCGAGTTCTGTTTATCTGGCTTCTACTAAATGGATCTAGGTTGCTCTGAGTATTGATCTAAAAAAGAAGTAACTTCATGTCAGGATGCAGTTCCTGCGAGGAGGGAAGTATGGTCAACCTCGAGATCATGTTTCCAAAATGAGGATGGATTACACACAAGGTGCCAGTTCCCTAATGATGCTGGATTAGACACAAGGTACAAATTCATAGATGATTCTGGATTACAAAGAAGCTAGGTGGAGTCGTCAGCTGTTCGTGTCCTCGTGGCATTAGTAAAGGCTGAAAGAAAGTGTGCAGCAACCCTTGAGAATGTAGCTGAGTTCCTGAAGAAGCGAAAAGAGCAATTAGATGCTCTCTTCACCCAAGCCAAAGAAGAGATGGAAGAAGCCAGAAATAAGCTAGCAGAGGCAAAGCAGGCTAGGCATCTCCTGCTATCTAAAATTGTTGTCAATACAAAATTTCCTTCATAATAGCTAGCTTCAAATGTTTATCCAGTCAACATGCCTGTTGTGATGTCTGTGCATCTACTGATGTGGCACAAAATATTGTTTTTTCGGGTCATGTAATAACAACAATTACTTTCCAAACAATAACAGACGAAGCGTTGGACATGGTATAGTTCACGCGCAAGCCCGACATTCCAAGTTCAACTTCCACATCAAACTCATGTTCACAGATATCTGCACATCCATACATAATGTCCACAACCACAATTCACTTCAAAGCCAAAAAATGTGAGGAGAGTTATAAATAAAGAAAAACCTCTACTAGTTCCTGCTACCAGTGCGAGCACAACAAGTCAAGACCATGCGTAAGCTAATTATATTTTAGTCATTTTTTGTGTTCTAAAATGCCTGCCGGCTCGCGGAAGGAAGTTTTGCCGGCACACACGCGGATTCAATGAAGGCAGGCGGGGCCATCTTAAGGTAGTTGCACGCGGCGAGGAGGCGTGCTCAGCCGGGCCTGCAGTGAGTGGGGCCCTCTTGGCCGGCGCGCCGGTTCAATGCCTGCGCTATGAGAGGTTGCGTCCGTGTCAGAGCAATCACTCCCTCCAGTCCTTTTTTGTTTGGGTATAACAAAATCTCGTTTTCCATTCACATTTTACAAGTAAAATTCATGGACAAACTTTGACCCAAAGTACGATGGCGACTAGTAAACCAGAATGGAGGTAGTAGTTTTTTTTATCAAAGAAGGGTTTCCCCTTCCGATTTTCATTACTGAAAACCAGCATCTAAATCTAAACCATAGTATTTGCCCTAGAACTACCAGGTTCAACATCTCGCAACATAAACCCATACAGCCATACGCTAAGGAGGTACGTAGTACTATGAATTCCATTTTCGCTCCATACCAATCGTTCTAAAAACTACTTACTACTTATAACGTGCCATTGAAAATCGGAACTCTTAACCCCGCTGAAAAAACGACATTTTTAATGTGGCTACTCGATCTGTGGCAACTGGCGAGCCACCGCGCTCCAAGTCGTTCACCTGTGGTCCCAACCATCAACTCCTACGGATCAAATTATCACGCGAGCTGACTATTCCTACAAAGGTGCTCCACCACGTACCTGGTACCCGCGAATGCAGCAATCATGCACCTAGGGTTTTAGGGTTTATTTGTTAACGTCGCCTTTACGAAACACTCATGTGTGCGAGACAGCGAGAGGCGGACTGCGTGCGTGCGCCTCTTCTCTTCGTATATGTACTCCACCATTTGTCTGGTGTCCAAAAAATTATAATAAGTACTAGCAATGTGCCAATACGTTTCCACACGATCAAAGTAGATTAATACATATTCACCGATTTGATAGAAAAAAGTCTACTTTTGAAATACGTATATCACTAAAAATATGTTATGTTTCACATAAAATATATTCCTTTGGCAGTTTTGATGAGATAAGGGAGGAATGTTGTTGGTTTCAAGATTCGAGAAGTGGTATATGTCTAATTTCTACTCTTACTAGCAAGATGCTCGTGCGTTGCACAGAACATCAAGATCTTGTGGGAGAAAGGATGAACGAGGGAAGGCCTTATCTGCAAATGTGGTGAAGAGTGCGGGTAAATTGCCATATTTTCCTTCCTATCCGTCAGATATAAATTGGACGACCTACATTGCAGGATGGCAGGTCCACCATCATCACCAACTCTATTTTTTATCCCTACTCTTATAAAAAGCATTGTCGGTGATGATCGTGTGTCTGCCATCCTGCAATATAGGTCGTCCGATCTATATCTGACGGATAGGAAGGAAACTATGGCAATTTTGCAAAAAGATACCCACACCCCTCTCCACATTTGCAAATAAGGCCTTCCCTCGTTCATCCTTTTCCCCCACAAGATAAACTACTCATACAAATGCATCTTGATGTTCCGTCAACGCATGGGCATCTTGCTAGTTGTTGCAAAAAGCCCATGTGTGTGTGTGAGAGAGGGAGAGTGGAGGAGGACGGAGTGCATGTGTGACAAAGACACAAGGAGTGTGTGTGCGATAGGTATCGGCTTAAAATGAGGCGATAGTGTGTGTGTGCATGATCGAGAGGGCGTGTCTCAAGAAGGGAAGAAAAAGCTACATAGATACAAGGAGCGGGAGAGATACATGTATGAGATGGTGGAAGCACGAGTGTGCGGGTGTATAAACCTATCTAGAGGCTAGCTAGTCGTTAAATGTTTGTGAGAGAAATACGAGTCAGGGTGCGAAAGCGAGAGTTTTGTGTGTGTTAGAGAGAGACGGTAGTCGGGAAGGGGAGTGGAAGCAGGAGTTGTGTGTGTGTGTCTGTGAGAGAGAGAGAGAGAGAGGAGACGGTAGTCAGGGTTGTCTGATTGGTAAACAAATGAATAATGTCATTCTGGGATGGAGACGAAAATGAGACCGTAACAAATGTTGTGTCTACATGAGAGAGATAGAGAGTAATTTTAGTGGTATGAGTCATATGTAGAGACATATAGGGTGTGTGAGAGAATCCCATAGAGAGAAACACAAAGTGAAAGGCGAGTGGAGACTGTGTGTGTGGCGGTGAAAAAGAAAGCTTAGGTACCGAGTGATACCAGAGAACAGTAGAGACGTGAGAGATAAAGAAAACCGTGTAATGTATAATGATAGGGAGAGTGTGACACTTCTCAAGGGAGACGTCGAGAGACCATGTTTGCGAGGATAGGAGAAACATGAAGTGAGCGTGCGGGTGAGCTGGAGAAAAGAGAATGATAGCTACCCGAAAGAGCATGCATGCGAGAGAGATGGGCGTGAAAGGAGTAAACAAAAAAGGGATTCAAATATTTGAATTCGAGATGATGATACATGTAATCCATACTCAAACCAAAATTGATCTATCAAACATGCATACTCATATGAATTCACACACATCTATGTTATTTAATATGTAGATATTACTGATCCATACATTTTAGTAGAACATAATTTGGTTAAATTTTTTCGAATTCAACCTTAAGATTTCAAGATCGTTGTATTTGTAAATCATATTATACATATAAAGGAGCAGAATTCTTTGTTGTGCTTTTGAAAGTATATATAAAAAATGATGTATATAGAATGTAATACCAATTGAAAATGGATCCCGCCCGAAAAAATTAGAATACAAACGGGATTCGAATTGAGTTGGCACGAGCATAAACGTGCACTCTGCAAAATTTGAATGAAGCGGGGAAAGTCGCAGTAACCGCCCGAAACCAAAATCTGCGAGATGGAAATTACTACTGCCTATCCCTGCCACGCAAAGCCTATCTGCTGGATTTCTATAGGTTTCGATAGGGGTAGGTTTGTAATTTCACCCAAACGTGACGTAACCGCCTCTCACCCGGATTCATACACGGTGGGCGCCAAAACACAGTGTGTCCTCGGCCGAAATCGACTCGCTCCCCGATTCATATTGATATACACGATGGGCGCCAAAAACAAACTCTCATCGGCAAATATTTGGTGTATGCGAGATTACTGTCCTATCCCCAACCGACTAATGTTGCTGTGATGTAGTAGAAATTTTAAACGGGGGCTAAGTTTGTAAATTTCCTCGCATTTGAGACAATCGCGCCCTGAATACATGGTTCCCCCCTTCCTCTGTACCTCCCTTTTCCCCATTCATACTTCGTGGGCGCCAAAACTCCCTCTCCACCCCACCCTCCTCCGTCCACTGCTGTCCGCCACCCCATCCACCGTCGTCCTCCTCCACCATGCCGGAGCTGATACCCCGACGCCACCGTCCATTACAAGAGATCAACCTCTCTCATCCACGGCTTCGGACCGGGATCCTTGCATCCCGTCCTCTCGCTTCATCCATACCGTCGTCCACCTTGCCGGCGCCGCTCCTACGACCATCTCGTCCACCGCACCCCACCGCCACCGTCTACCCTCCTAGATCTGGTTCCACGCCGCCGACAGCCATCGCTACCGCAGCACCTTCAAATTCTCAGCAGATGCGTACACGGCACTGCACTAGAGGCGGTACTCTTTCGTATCTGTTCAACTTATTTATCGCAGCAAGAAAATAGATTGCCATTGCTTTACTCTAATTTCTTGTCTTGGTTGCGAAGTTGCCTTTGTCCGGTTTGCACCTTCAGATCCGCCATGGCACGCTCAACACTATACTCCAAATGCTTAAGCTTTTCCCGTTTTATATTCCACACTAGTTAAATCACAGTAGACTAAATTTTTCAGAGCTCGCCGGTGCGAACAAAGGGGCTCGGGTGGTTGTGGGGCCTCGCCGAACAAAGAAAACTCGATGCGGGTGGGGGTTGGGGCGGGGGTGGGGGGTGGGGGTGGCGGAGGAACATAGGCGGTGGGGGCCGGTGGTCCGGCGGGCGGCCCGTGCGGTGTTCTGTATGGGAAGAATCAGAGACGAGGAAGATGATGGGTTAGGAGACGTAGGATCTTCATCCAACCGCCTGAAATGGTCGAGAGACAGCTGGGAGTTGCATTCTTAATGCGCTCTGGTTCATCATGTGTGGGTACTGCGCAACCGACATTTTATTATCCAAAATCTGCTTGCTCTTCTTTACCATGTTGCTGTTCTGTTCTTCTTTAATATGTACTCTCTCCGTTCCTAAATACAAATCTTTGTATAGATTCCACCATGGACTACATATGGAGAAAAATGAGTGAATCTACACTCTAAAATATATCTGGATACATCTGTATGTGATCCATAGTGGAAATCTCTACCAAGACTTATATTTTGGAACGGAGGGAGTATGATAGTAGTATAGTATATGTTCCTTGTACTGAAGATGAGCAGGGACATTTGCAGTGTAGAGGTCTATATGGTCGGTTGTGATGGACACTTTGAGCCTCTTTGATTCGTAGGATCTTGTAAACATAGGAATAGGATTTGTAGTGGCCTGCCCACTTGAATCCTATAAGAATAGCAAGGAAATGCAGGGAGCTGTGTCGCCTTTGAGAGTTACACTGATATTAACAGTACCGCACCTTCACTTGAAGAGAGCTGGTATCCGAAGCCTTTCTAGTCGTACCGGCAATACTAGCACATATATTCCAGCAAGTTCCACTTTGCTGATTTTACTCTGATGCTTACAGCTTTCCCCGTTATATCTACACTATGATCTATGTAGCTGCTTTGTGTCGCACTAGCAGCAGTCCACTCTTGAAGCTAAACATTTCAATGACTTACAAAATTTGCACCAAGGCATTGAGTGCCATTCTGGATGCAATGAAACTCATACGCTCCCCACCTGTTGATTCTTGTTCAGAATATGATCCTAATGACTATTCTAACCTAGAGGAGTCAAAGGCATATGGCTTGTCCTATTCACCCATCAAGGTGCCTGTTCTAATTTGGCAATGTTTTATTGATTGCGGGTATCTTGCATATGTTGTCTTGCATTTCTTCTACTTTGTTGCACCGACATCTGCTTAGTTTACTCATCATATATGCCGAGATGCCATGCCCATCCATTATCAATACATATTCCATCTGTCATCATACCATGTTTTTCCACTCAAATGATGTTCTTGTGAATCAGACATCAAAAAGGAAAAGGGTGATTGCCAAACCTAAAGGAGCACCAGCAAAGTCCTTGAAAAACGTGGTGGTGCCGGAGAAATCAGACAACACCCCACTTATATTGGCTGTACAACCAGTGACACAAATTGTAGGACCGACTCTAGCAGACTGTACCCATACTTCACTGGCCACACCACTAGCCCCACCACACAGGACCTGCACTCCAGCAAAAGGTATACCGATTTCATTTGCCATAGCACCAGCTATACCACAGAAAAATCCCACTCCAGCAAAAAGTACAACAAGTCCACCGGCCGAAGACCTATCCCAACTGCAGAGACGGCCAATTCCTGCAGATTGGAACCCCATTCCATTCATTCCCAGTTTAAAAGACAATGCTTTCAATGTTGTTAGGGACTACGTGCATATATTCCCATCATGGGAAGATTATTGTGAAGACAAACACCATTTTCACATCTTCCTGTCCAACTTACGTGTAAGTTCTATTATTCATGGTTATTATTTTCCTGTTTTCTGCTGATTGAACACATCAATGATTTACATTACATTGTTGTAACTAGGCGAGGGTCAATCTGGATAGTCATGACGAGCAAAACTTGCTTGTGCTTTTCAAGGAAGCATTGCAGCAGTATCGGTGTTACCTGAGGAAATCACACTTTGGTGGCAAGTCTATAAACGAATTTCTGGTGAAGTCTCCTGTGCTAAATTTAGAAGACATTGAATGGAAAAACCTTGTTATGCACTGGTCTTGTTCCCAGGATGAGGTACTGTCTATGAAATCACATGACAATTTGAACTTCTACTTTTCCGCATGTGCCTTACGGATCTTTTTTGCAGGAAATCTGCTCGAAGAAGAATTCCGGGTTGAAAAGAATGGCATGATATCGCAAATATGCTGCCCGCTGCTTTGCTCTTGTTAGTACCTATTGTCCTGTATCACTGTACTTGCATACATACCTGGTTCATTATGTGACAACAATATGCATGATAGCTTGCTTATCAATTGTTCGCTCCAAATTATATGATCTGTATGAATGGACATTAGTGTAGAATATATCCAATGCCAATGTTTTTTTAGCTCTGCATTGTTCTTGTAAGTACATGTTATCCTTTATCAGTGTACTTATAATGACAGGTAGTTGTTCATGTACCATCACTCTACAGCTTATTTTCCTTTGCCCTCCATTTTCTACACATCAGATCTATATTTACTCTTACCATAAGGTTGGTACTGAAGAAGTTTAGCTGTGCATTGCTCTTGGCTATACCTTTTGCCTGTATCGCTGGACTTACATTTATAGCTACTTGGTTATGTAGCATCACTCTTCATATTATCTTAAATATTCTCCATTTTTTCGTATATTATCACATCTATATTTACTCTTAACAAAATGTAGAATAAAGGCAATGCTATGAAGAAGATTCTGTGGTAAACTTCTTGAATTGCCCTCCCATCAGCATGGAAAAGGCCTTTATAGAGCCTGTCTTCACCAATAATGTAAGTTTGTCCATCTCAAGCCTTCATACTTTGTTGTATATATTTGGTTAGGCATGACTGCAACAGCTGTTTATTTTTGGTGTTTGCATCAAATTGCATGTTTAAAGTTTATTATATAGTTCATAAACAAAAGTTTGTCCTTTCTCAATTTAAGTTTTCAGTTGTACAACCAAGTTCTTTCTTCATACCATGTAAATTAAACTATACAGAGCAAGTGATCTTCTTTTGCACTGCATGTATGCTTCTGTTCTTCATCCGTAATCCAGTGGTGGTGAACCTACCCACTACAACACAATGTCATATTCTGCAATGTCTTAACTATGAACAATGTTATATCATTCTACTATTATTTAAACCGTCTCTTTATTTGCCAATCTGAAATGGGACAAATTGACAGCACACTAACCATTGATACTTATGAGTTCTTGATCTGTAATCCAGTGGTGTCGTGAAGCTGCCAACTCCTTCACAATGTCATTTCCTGCCATGTCTTGACCTTAACAATACCATATTGTGTTAATGCAATTTTAAAATGTGTCACTTTATTCGTCAGTAAGAAATGTGATGAATTGTCGGCAATGATACTTTTATGTGCAAAACCTGTCATCTGTCTGCTTGTTTATCTTTCAAAGTGAGGAAGATATAAGTGTTGAATAAGCGCAGTCTCATCATCTTGCTCAGCTGCTTGCGCTGCAACTCCCCAGCAGGGCTAACCTTTCTTGAACTCTATTGAAGTGCTGTCGGTTTTGTATATTATTTTGTTGGCGTGTTTATTTGCACTGGTGGCGATCTTTGATGCCCAGTGTATGTAATCTGCTGTCTTCTTGTGCTTTATTATCATAGTGGCGAACTTTGATGCCTAGTGGATGTAATATGCTATAATTTCTTTATTGTATAGTCTGGGTTTTTTCTTATTCACGATGCTGCCGTTATTTTACTGTATATATATCATGTCTTCGCAGTAAACCGGCCAAACCGTAAAATTACGGTACATAATCGGGCCGTCATGCAATCACGATGTAGGTTGGGCCTGAAACGTGCCGAATAGCTAATGGGCCGGCAGCAGCCCGAAATGAATCCCGGCCCAAGATCGTGCGAATCAAATCACGGGCTTTTAACAGGCCAAAATTGTCTCGGTCCTTGTTTGGCCCAATCAGATATCGGCTGCGAGCAGGCCGGATGCAAACCGGACCGTAGTTAGGCCCAACTATATGACTGGCTTTTAACAGGCCAAAATTAATATAGGGCCAAAATGTTAAAAGGGCCCTTAACAGGCCAAAACTAATATGAGGCCGAAGTACTAAGTGGGCCTTTAGCAAGTGGGCCCAAAAGCATAGTGTCCAGTTGACGGGCCGAATCTGATATGGGCCACAATTGAGCCCAAAGCCTCTTAAAGGGCCGGACCTGATCTGGGCCGTAATTTGGCCCAGAACATGGTAGGCTTTTAACGGGCCGGATCTCATATGGGCCACTATTAGGCTCGAAACGTGGCAGGCCATTAATGGACCGGATCAAATATGGGCTGGCATTTGGCCCAAAACATGGCATCCAGTTAATTGGCCGGCCTACTAGGGTCCTCAAAATCTTGTGGGCCTACAGCTGGGCCAACCCATTAATGTCGATGAAATCTTGTGGGCCTTTAGCTGGGCCAGCCCATTATGATCCGCAAGAATCTTATGGGCCTTTACCTGGGCCGGCCCATTATGGCACACAAAAATCTTGTGGGCCTTTACCTGGGCCGGCCCATCATGGCCCGCAAAATCTTGTGGGCCTTTAGCTGGGCCAGCCCATTATGGTCCACAAAATCTCGTGGGCCTTTAGCTGGGCCGGCCCATTATGGTCCTCAAAATCTTGTGGGCCTTGAGTTGGGCCGACCCATTTAAACTTGATGGGCCGGTCGACGTGTCAACATATTATATGCGCGTCTCGCCCATTGGATGAGTGACACCTGTGCCAGCGCGGACCTGACACGTGTCTCCTCCAGCCAATGATGATTTTACACATGGAAAATCCCCATTGGTCGGGGCTGCTAACGGGTTATCGAGTCCAAAACCCGACCCGATAGCTTAACGTCGTTCCGTTACGGTGGATGCCACGTGTCGGTCACCCTTGACGAAAGCACTTCTGTGACACGCGATTTATCGTCATGGAAGTGGACACTTCCGTGATGATAATTTTGGCAATGTCCTGGAACACTTCTACGACAACACACGTATGACTATCTTGATTCTGTCATAAATTTGTCATGGATGTACATGCATGACAAAAAACGCGACCTACTGTGACAAACACGTATCATCACGGAAGTTTTTTTTTGGTGCAAAGAGATAGACAGAAGTAAAAAAAATACACTTATAGCCAACCTTATAGCCAACCTTGTTGTAGTATGAGTGACTAAGTGATCACTATGTATGACATGCCAACATCAGATAGCCTAACGCACCATGTTAAATCTCCAAGGGCGCGACCGCGCGAGCAACACGACTGTTGTGGTAGGCGCGACCATGATACGGGCTGCTGGCAGCCCTTGGATCTGAGATCAAACGGTCACATGCTAAGTTGCTGAAAATTTGCAGAATAACCCTCTAAGATAGGATATTCACCCATAGGTCTAGAATCACGCCATGCAACCGTTCGATCTCAGATCCAAGGGATCTCGTGTAACGCCCCGGATTTGATGCGCCAGGTGTCTGCCAGTTATTCGCCTTTGTTGCCTTGTCATTTCCTTGCGTGTTGCATTTTATCATGTCATCATGTGCATTTCATTTTGCATCCGTGTCCGTCTCATGCATCCGAGCATTTTCCCCGTTGTCCGTTTTGCAATCCGGCGCTCCTATGCCCTCCGGCGTTCCCCTTTTGTCTCTCGTTATGAGCGGGTGTTAAACTTTCTCGGAATGGACCGAGTCTTGCCAAGCGGCCTTGGTATAGCACCGGTAGACTGCCTGTCAAGTTTCGTGCCATTTGGAGGTCGTTTGGTACTCCAACGGTTAACCGGGTAACCGTAAAGCCTCTCTCTCTTTGCAGCCCAACACCCCTTCCAAAGTGGCCCAAAACCCAGCAAACTCCCCTCCATGCTCTTGGTCGTTCGATCACGATCGTGTGGGCGAAAACCGCACCTCATTTGGACTCTCCTAGCTCCTTCTATCTATAAATATGCCCTCCCCCACGAAATTCGCGGATGTTTTCCTACCCTAACCCTAGCCCCGCTCCTCTCACCCGCCGGACATGTCCGATCTGGGCCGGACATGTCCGCCGCCGCCCCCTCAGCCAATCCCCACGCGCCACGTGGACGCCACCGCCATTCGCGCCGCCGCGGCCCGTGGGGCCCGGGGCCGGCCCGCCCGGCCCGCGCACCCGGCGCG
>NC_041387.1:80157068-80164900 GCF_002162155.2 Triticum dicoccoides | reverse complement strand
CCCGCCTCCGCGCCACGGCTTCCCCCCAGCCGTCGTGTTCTCCCGCGCCACCGGTCGCCGTCCGCGGCGTCGAGCTCGGCCGCCACCCTTGCCCCGCCGCCGATCCGCCTCCCCTCCGGCCGGATTCGGCCCGATCCGGTCCGGGGCCATCTCCCCGCGCCGCCCGCGGCCCCCCCGAGCATTCCGGCCTCCCTCCGGTGAAATTCTGGCGAAATCCGGCCTGCCTCGGAATCCGTGCCGAAGGTTGACTTTCCCCCCTCTGAAAACTGCTAAGTCCCCGTTTCTATGTAATAATCATGCCCTGTTTGACCTGCCGTATCTCTGTATCCGTAGCTCCGTTTTGCGCGTGTAATATGTCAAATTGTTCGTCTCAAAGAGTACATCATTTCATTCCATTGCATCATATTCATTTGAGGTCATCTTGATGCCTGGATCATTGTTGCAAGAGTGCCTCATGTTGTTTTCTACTGTCTATTAACAGAACGAGCTCTTTTGTCATTTTTGCCATGATTGATGTGTGCATCCTATGAGGTTGATGTCTACATGTGTTTTGAACTATGCCATGCCATATTTACAGGGGTGCTTACCATGTATTTTTGTGATCAATGTGGTGACTAGCACAAGCATGCAAACTAGGCTTCGTGTTAATGCTGATTTTAGTCCCTGTTCTGCTGTAATTTTGATGCCATGTAAACATGTTGTTACAGACAGATCCATGCATATTTTGAGATACTTCAGTAGGGTGTTTTGAAAACATGGTTATGCTCTATCCATCCATGGTCCTGGTTTCAATTATGGAGTAGTCTAGCATGTCATTTTCGTGCTCTACTTTTGCTTCAAAATGTTTCCTGGCAGATTGTTTACGTGTTATTCAATTTGGCCAAGCTTGTTGTAGTTGATCCTTGCATGCTATGTACTTGTTCTTGACTTGCTTAGCTTCAAAAACATGCCTTCTTACTATTGGGTGCCTTGCCATGCCATGTAATGCTCTGTAGTGAGTTGCACAAGCTCATCTACATGCCTTCATAATTATGTTCCTGCCATGTATGAATCTGTAATAATAACTTGCTATGTTTACGTGGGTGCCATCATATTTTCTGATCCTTTTGGCTTATGGTCAGCAAGGGACTTTTGATCTATGAAATTAGTAGGTTCATGCCATGCCTTTTTTTGCCATGATAAGTTCCTGTAACATGTTGTTTGATAGCTCTAAACATTGCATCGTGATGTTATTTTCTGCAAAGTCTGAAATTGTTAAAACTTGCAATCTTACCATGTGTGTTTGAGCATGTTCTAGTGATTTCTGGAGATAGCTCAGTGTTCATGTTTTGTAATGTTTTACCTGTACATCATGCCCATGCCTTTCGTTTTCATGTTGGGGTGCTTTAGCATGTTGTTTTGATGCTTGCAATATGCCTAGTTGCTGTTTTGGACAGCTTGTCCTTTAAACTTGTATAGTGTGCATGTGTTGAACCGTTGCTCCGTTGTGAGTGTGCTCTATATGAAACTTGATTGATTTTGCATGTAGTTTCATATTATCATGTTGCATCCTTGTTTTGAGGTGTTTGCTTGATGTTTGGGTGCATTTTGCATCAATGCCATGTTTAACTTGTTTTGCTCATATCTTCTAGGCCGTAGCTCCGAACTAAATGAACTTTATATGTAACTTGACTAGAATCTTGTGTAGATCATCTTTGTGCATCTTAACTTGATGTTTAACAACTTTAACATAAGGTTTATTCAGTTCTGGACCAATTTCTAAATATGCATATGAGGACTTACCGGAATTGTTATATGTTGTTCCCGGCCTCATTTAAACTTGCCTTGATGTGTTGCTCTTGTTTGCATCATCCCTTGCCATGAGTAGCTTCATGTAGCCGTGCCATGCATCATGCTTGTTTGTGCATCATGCCTTGTTCATGTGTGGTGTGTTTACCATGTTGTGTGCTTCTTCTCGATAGTTCCTGTTTCATTGCGATCGTGAGGATTCGTTCGTCTACGATTGGTTCGGCTTCATCCGTTCATCTTCTTCATGGACTCGTTCTTCTTCCTAGCGGGATTTCAGGCAAGATGACCGCTACCCTGGATCTCACTACTATCATTGCTATGCTAGTTGCTTCATTTCTTTCGCTTTGCTGCGCTACCTATCACCTGTTTATCGAGCCATCCCATATTGCCATGAACCTCTAACCTTTGACACCTTTCCTATGCAAACCATTGTTTGGCTAGGTTACCGCTTTTGCTCAGCCCCTCTTATAGCGTTGCTAGTTGCAGGTGAAGTTGAAGGTTTCTCCATGGTGGACAGGTTTTTGGTTGGGATATCACAATATCTCTTATATTATTAATGCATCTATATACTTGGTAAAGGGTGGAAGGCTTGGCCTTTTGCCTAGTGTTTTGTTCACTCTTGCCACCCTAGTTTCCGTCATACCGGTGTTATGTTCCCGGATTTTGCGTTCCTTACGCGGTCGGGTGATTTATGGGACCCCCTTGACAGTTCGCTTTGAATAAAACTCCTCCAGCAAGGCCCAACGTTGGTTTTACCATTTGCCTCACCACCACCTACCTTTTCCCTCGAGAGTCGCTCTCTCGAGGGTCATCTTTATTACATCCCCCCGGGGCCAATGCTTGTCTAAGTGTTGGTCCAAACTAGAGCACCGTGCGGGACCATTCCTTGGCAACTTGGTTCGTCGGTTCCTGTACGCTTAGCTTATCCGGTGTTGCCCTGAGAACGAGATATGTGCAGCTCCTATCGGGATGTCGGCACATCGGGCAGTCTTGCTGGTCTTGTTTTACCATTGTCGAAATGTCTTGTAAACCGGGATTTCGAGTCTGATCGGCTCTTCCTGGGAGAAGGTTTATTCCTTCGTTGATCGCGAGAGCTTGTCATGGGCTAAGTTGGGACACCCCTGCAGGGTATAATCTTTCGAAAGCCGTGCCTGCAGTTATAGGCAGATGGGAATTTGTTAATGTCCGGTTGTAGATAACTTGACACCAGATCCGAAATTAAACACATCAACCGCGTGTGTAGCCGTGATGGTCTCTTCTCGGCGGAATCCGGGAAGTGAACACGGTCTTTGGGTTATGTTTGACGTAAGTAGGAGTTCAGGATCACTTCTTGATCATTACTAGTTGACGACCGTTCTGCTTGCTCTCTTCTCGCTCTTATTTGCGTATGTTAGCCACCATATCATGCTTAGTCGCTGCTGCAGCCTCACCACTTTACCCCTTCCTTTCCCTTTAAGCTTTGCTAGTCTTGATACCCATGGTAATGGGATTGCTGAGTCCTCGTGGCTCATAGATTACTACAACAACAGTTGAAGGTACAGGTTCACGCGATGTTCATGACGCGAGAGCGATGTTTGCTTGTCTTGGAGTTCTTATTCTACTTCTTCTTTGATCAGGGGATAGGTTCCAGGTCGGCAGCCTGGGCTAGCAGGGTGGATGTCGTTTGAGTTTCTGTTTATGTTTCATCCGTAGCTGGATGTTGCTCTGATGTATTGTGATGTTGTATTCGTGTGGCATTGTATACCTTATGTATGTATCCCCATCTATTATGTAATGTTGATGTAATGATATCCACCTTGCAAAAGCGTTTCAATATGCAGGTCTATCCTTGGTGGGACCTTGGAGTTCCTTTTGGATAGGGTCGCATATTGGGCGTGACAAGTTGGTATCAGAGCCTCGACCGACCCTAGGAGCCCCCTTGATTGTTGGCCGTTGTTGAGTCTAGAAGAAAACTATTTTGAGTCTTAGGATTATATATATCGGAGAGTAGGATTCTTTTTACTCCTTAGCCCCTTCATGGCTCTGGTGAGGTCTCCTGACGTAGATGTTTTGACTTTCCTCTCCTCAAATTTCACTAAATTTTTTAGGATCACGCGGGTATCTTCGAATCGTTCCGATGGTTTTGTGACGGGAACATTGTTCTTGGTGCCTCCTATCTATTTATGTGGCTTTGACCCGGGGAGTCGAGCTCCGAGGTGTTGTCGTCACAATTTTATCATTGCAGTTCTGGAATACCTGAGTTTTGCCGACATCGAAAATCTCTTTTATGCAGTTGTTGGTGAGATAACCTCGACGTCACCCAGTACTGGGGAGTTCGGGAGTATTGCCATAATTCGTATAACGGATGCTTTTCGAAGGTTGAGGTACACGATTTCCGAAGGTTTCTTGGTTATGTGTTGACGGATGGATACAGCTGGATGTAGGTATTGTTAGTTTGGGTGAGATATATTGCTTCCCCTGTATCCCCAACACCAGATTGCATAACCAGAAAGTTTCGGGAGTTTTATAGGTGGGAATTCAAGTAGCTCTAGTTTTATCTTTCCAACAGACACATGATACGATATGGGATCTATCATATGTTTGTTTCCGGCTTATTCTGCAAGGCAAATCCGTTGTTTTGTTTTATTTGTGGTATTCGAGTTGCTTAGAAGTCAAATGTTGATTCCATACCTTTCCTAAGCGGTGTTCTCATATTTCTATGACAGTGCTAATCCTTCTTGTTTATCGAGATTGTCATGTCAAGTCTTTTCCAAACCGGCGTGCTTCTCTTCAAGTGGATCCGATCATTTTCAATATCCGCAAGATCAACTCTAAGTTTTCTCACCGGTGTTTGTTTCATCCGTCCTCAAGTTGCCTTTGTTTTCCCACCCTCCCACCCTTTTTCTTCAAGGACCCAGATTTCTTAATCAAGTATCCATTTATTCATGTGAAGTCTCTTCGTTCTATGCTTTCAATGTTCTTATCCGGTGATTCTCATGAAGATGCTCTTCAAGTTCATCATCCTCCATTGTTGTTTCTTCTCCGGTGGATCCAATTCAAGCTTTCAGTGTTGATCATATCCTTTTCCTCATGTCAAATGCTTTCTCATGCCGGTGCACCTCTTAATCTTTCACTTCTCACTATTCATTTGTTCTGGAGTGCTGAAGATATCTCGGAAGACTTGTGTTTCCATTCTCAATCCGTTCAAGATATTTCGAGTTTTTTCTCTCATTCAAGCTATTTAATTCTACCGGTGCAATCTCTATATCAAGCAATCCTTCAATGATGTTTCTTTTGAGTGGGCCCATAACCCACAGGTCTTTTCCCAGGATCTTACCTGACTCTTCTAATTATTCTGGAGCTATTCCCAAATTCTTTTCAAAGTGTGACGTAAGAATGGATCCCATCAGTCACATGCCTTATCCAAGGTCGCCTTCAAATTCTTTTCATCGTTGGCTCAACCCCCTTCGCTTTTCATTCTCCCGGAGTATCTCAACAATTCATGGTGGTTCTCATCATCATTCTCAACATGGGAAGACCGAAGAAGAGTTTATTTCAAATCTTGCTCCATTCTCTTCAAGATTCATGGTTCTAGCTTGATGCCATCCTCTCATAATTGTTTTCGATTGTGATAATTCTTTTCACCATTCCGGAGCATTTGATGAGTGTTTCCATTTCTTTCCTCCGAAGGCCATCATGTCATAATTCCTCATCCTCAGCTTGTAGCTATCGTTCTCCAAATCTTACCGGTGAATCGTTCAAATACCCCCTAATTAGTTCATGATCTCTTCGTTCTCATGTATCTAAATCCCCTCAAGTATCTTCATTCATTTTCCAATTCTTCCCGGTGAATTGTGCCTTTGATACGTTCATTTTCAATTCTTACGGTGGTTTGTTCAAGATTCCTCTTCCTATTGTTCTCATATTAATTTCATTCGTTGTATCAATCCTACCGGTGGTTCGTTGAAGATCTTCTCAGGTTAACGCTATATCTCTCTTAATCTTTTCTATGAGAATAAGTAGTATGCCAAATCCATTGCTTGTCATCAATTTAATTTGATGAAGGATAAGCACACAATAAATCTTATTCTTATTTCCTCGAGGTGATTCAGTTCTTTTCTTCCGGAGATTGTTCATGATGAAGTAATTCTTGGTTCTAGTGATCATCTTTTCTTTCCGGAGTTCCAAGTTCTCTCGGCTATATCATTGCGAAGCTCCATCTAAATCATTGCAAGGCTTCACCTGATGTTTCCAACTTCTCTTTCTTTCTATCATCCTTTTGTTACCGGAGTTCTTCATGGTGGTTCTTCAAGGATTCCTTTCATTCTTCAATTGTTCTTCAAGATTTCTCTCGGAGTTAAGATCCGCTAAGCTATACTCTAAAATAAACATGGTGCTCAACACATGTCTTGTTTTGAGGAGTTCAAGTATTCTTCATCTTGCATTCCGAAGTGCAATCCTTTCTACCTTATCTTTTGAGATGGTGTTATGTCACTCTTGACAATTTCATTCATGTTTCATGATTCACATGTTGTCAAGAATGAGATATTTTAAATCCATCAATCTCTTCGTTGGAGTTATCTTGTGTCATATTTCACCTAAAGCCTTCCATTGGGAATGTTGCTATTTGTGGTGCTTATCAATGATCCAATCTTTCTCCATATCCTTATCGGTGAAAGAGGTTTTTCATCTCTTCGTTGATCTCAAACAAGCAATTGTTTTTTGTTAGTGGTCGGTGATCACCTCATAATTTTGAGATGTTTTCCATAAGTCCACAACAAGCTTATTCTTTCGTTGTTGATTTTCTCAACAACTCCATTCAATCCTTCTAAATTCTTTTCATTGAATACTCTTTCAATTCTTTCCGGAGGTTTTGTGTCATGTCTTCATCAAGTATCATCCCATCTTCTCAAGTTCATGTTCAATTCCTTCCATTTACAGTCGGAATGCTGCCAAATTATATCATTCTTATTCATTCTTATCTCGTTTCAACCAGAGTGGTTTCAATTCCTTCTTGTCCATTGTGCTCGTCATTCATGTGTTTGCAACCTACAAGGTTCTCGATTGTTCCTTGTTCCTCTTTTCTAACAGATTGTTTGCAATCTTGTTCATCTTCGTTGTTTTCTTTCTTTCGTATTTCTCAACCTCTCAAGGTTTGTGGTTTCACTCATTCGTCAAAGAAGCAACTTAGCTTTACCTCTTCTCGTCCTCTTCCTTTTCCCTTCGGTGCCATCCTAGATCTCGGGACAAGATCCTCTCGTAGTGGTGGAGTGTTGTAACGCCCCGGATTCGATGCGCCAGGTGTCTGCCAGTTATTCGCCTTTGTTGCCTTGTCATTTCCTGGTGTGTTGTATTTTATCATGTCATCATGTGCATTTCATTTTGCATCCGTGTTCGTCTCATGCATCCGAGCATTTTCCCCGTTGTCCGTTTTGCAATCCGGCGCTCCTATGCCCTCCGGCGTTCCCCTTTTGTCTCTTGTTGTGAGCAGGTGTTAAACTTTCTCGGAATGGACCGAGTCTTGCCAAGCGGCCTTGGTATAGCACCGGTAGACCGCCTGTCAAGTTTCGTGCCATTTGGAGGTCGTTTGGTACTCCAACGGTTAACCGGGTAACCGTAAAGCCTCTCTCTCTTTGCAGCCCAACACCCCTTCCAAAGTGGCCCAAAACCTAGCAAACTCCCCTCCATGCTCTCGGTCGTTCGATCACGATCGTGTGGGCGAAAACCGCACCTCATTTGGACTCTCCTAGCTCCTTCTATCTATAAATATGCCCTCCCCCACGAAATTCGCGGATGTTTTCCTACCCTAACCCTAGCCCCGCTCCTCTCGCCCGCCGGACATGTCCGATCTGGGCCGGACATGTCCGCCGCCGGCCCCTCAGCCAATCCCCACGCGCCACGTGGACGCCGCCGCCGTCCGCGCCGCCGCGGCCCGCGGGGCCCGGGGCCGGCCCGCCCGGCCCGCGCACCCGGCCGCGCCGCCGCCCGGCCGCGCCGCCGCCCGCTCGCTCCGCCGCCTCCCCGTCGCAGTCCAGCCCACCTCCGGCCGGCAAGTAGCCGGATCT
>NC_041387.1:80145592-80156772 GCF_002162155.2 Triticum dicoccoides | reverse complement strand
AGCTCCTCCACCTCGCCGGAATGGCCCGCCTCCGCGCCACGGCTTCTCCCCAGCCGCCGTGTTCTCCCGCGCCGCCGGTCGCCGTCCCCGGCGTCGAGCTCGGCCGCCACCCTCGCCCCGCCACCGATCCGCCTCCCCTCCGGCCGGATCCGGCCCGATCCGGTCCGGGGCCATCTCCCCGCGCCCCCCCCGAGCATTCCGGCCTCCCTCCGGCGAAGTTCCGGCAAAATCCGGCCTACCTCGGAATCCGTGCCGAAGGTTGACTTTCCCCCCTCTGAAAACTGCTAAGTCCCCGTTTCTGCGTAATAATCATGCCATGTTTGACCTACTGTATCTCTGTATCCGTAGCTCCGTTTTGCGCATGTAATATGTCAAATTGTTTGTCTCGAAGAGTACATCATTTCATTCCATTGCATCATATTCATTTGAGGTCATCTTGATGCCTGAATCATCGTTGCAAGTGCCTCATGTTGTTTTCTACTGTCTGTTAACAGAACGAGCTCTTTTGTCATTTTTGCCATGATTGATGTGTGCATCCTATGAGGTTGATGACTACATGTGTTTTGAACTATGCCATGCCATATTTACAAGGGTGCTTACCATGTATTTTTGTGATCAATGTGGTGACTAGCACAAGCATGCAAACTAGGCTTCGTGTTAATGCTGATTTTAGTCCCTGTTCTGCTGTAATTTTGATGCCATGTAAACATGTTGTTACAGAGAGATCCATGCATATTTTGAGATACTTCAGTAAGGGTGTTTTGAAAACATGGTT
The DNA here is from genome assembly GCF_002162155.2 of Triticum dicoccoides. Taxonomy (NCBI): domain Eukaryota; kingdom Viridiplantae; phylum Streptophyta; class Magnoliopsida; order Poales; family Poaceae; genus Triticum; species Triticum dicoccoides. Next base: position 80,155,997 of record NC_041387.1, on the reverse strand, counting down.
ATGCTCTATCCATCCATGGTCCTGGTTGCAATTATGGAGTAGTCTAGCATGTCATTTTCGTGCTCTACTTTTGCTTCAAAATGTTTCCTGGCAGATTGTTTACGTGTTATTCAATTTGGCCAATCTTGTTGTAGTTGATCCTTGCATGCTATGAACTTGTTCTTGACTTGCTTAGATTCACAAACATGCCTTCTTACGGCAGTTCCACTAATCCTAACCCTCCTCCCAAATCCATGGTGTCCCAAATCTCCACGATCGGCGGTGAGTACAAGGTTAGAACCATCCCCGGCGATGAGTTCAACGTCATCTACACCCGTTCTTCCGTGACGGTGAAAAAATGCCTTTCTCGCTTCAAAAGCATGTTTGAGGACTCAGATGATGAGTGGGTCGCTGGGCTAGATGTTGAGTACACCACAGTCCTGGGACGAGAGAAGGATCTAAAGGACGAAGAGAGGAAGAAGCCCGCCGTGATCCAGGTTTGCGTGCATGACTTATGCTTGGTCTACCACATATGCCATGCCGACGTTGAATGCCTAGATTTGAAGGACTTCCTCGAGAGCAACCTAGTCAAATTCATTACTGTAGACTTTGGTAACGACAAAGAAGTCCTCGGTCGGATAGGCCTCGTTGTAGGCAACACCTTCGACCTCCAGAAGAATCAGCTGGTGTCCTCTCGTCAACCTTCAATGCTGACCCTGGCAGGAGCCATGGTTCATCCTTCGTACGGTAAACTGGAGAAATCTCCACACACGTTTCATCGTTATGCATGGAAGCGGAATGTACTAGATATAGACCACATCCACTACGCTGCAATGGATGGCTACCTTTGTTTCAATATCTACAAGGGTTGGATGAAGAGCAACATCCAAGTGTGCGGTTCAAGCAAAGAAGTATCGGCCAGGAGGAAGAGGGACAAGGACGAAGTCGAGGACGTGGACGAGGACTCTGAGTAAGGTGGCAGTGTCGTTGCTCATGGTGGTTCTAATGCAGTGTCTACCAGAATAGTTGCAAAGTTTAATTTCAGGTGTGCTTAATTTAATTTGAGGGGTGTGTTGTGCTGAGCCCCCAGTAGAACTATGTTATGTTTCTTCTCGTTACTTTAACTCTTCAGTACATACATACTAGTATTTCTTACATTTCATCTTTTAGTTGGTATAGTACTACCACTCATTTCTTCACATTCTATACGTACAATATATATGGCCAACATCATATAGCCAGCAGTTTAGTTGTCAAAGAATTTCAGGGTGCTTAGTTTTGTCAAAGAATTCCAGGATGCTTAGTTTTATTTGAGGGGTGGGTTGTGCTGGACACCATTATTGTGACTAGCCTTTTTAATAGTACTATATGCATAATTTGGCGACGAACACTCTCTATATATACCACCTTTTTTTTAATTTCATGTTTTGCTCCATGGCGCAATCCATCGATACTACTACTGTACAAATGTATACATTTTTTTAAAGGCTAGAGGGCGGGGCAGTCTAGCTTGGTCGGTTTTACGAGAGGCGAGGGCCTTTGTGATTTGATGACTCATTACTGCTGGAAGGCGGGGCCTTGTGATTTGACTTCTCGTATAAATGTGTCGACGACCTGAGTAGGAGCAAAGAACCGTGCGATATACTCAAGTTTTACATTGGAGTAGTACTGCGACGGAGGAGCACGAAACACGGCAGCCCAGTGCCATATGGTGATAAAAATGATCTAATTTTCTAGTCATCTCATTGTTAGCATTGTTCTATTCATTCCCTAAAAAAGAGAGCATTGTTCTATTCATGCCTCACAGAGAATGTGACACGTGCAGCGAAACACCCGAAGCAAAGATGAAACACAGGAGCAAAAGAAGAAGGAAGATTATCACCCCCAAATGATCGAATTCACCGCGGAGTCGTAACTGCTTCTTCATCGCCTCCACGACCTTCATTTCCTTGCGCGTCTCCTCCGCCATCTTCTTCATTCTGTCCATGACGTGGGATTTCTCGACGCGAGCCTTCATCATCTGTTCCACGGCTGCATTACGTACCTTGACAGCAGCCGGGTGCTCGATGCGGAGCTTCGCAAACTCCTCCTTCTGTTCCATGAAGAGGGCCTGCAACATCTTCATGGATGAACTACTATTCTCATGCAACTTCTTCCAGCCGGCGTTCTTCTCCTTCAACAGGCCGATCTCGTGGTAGAGCTTCGCCTTGTCCTCCTGAAGTCGCAGGATTTCACCGATCGCCTTCTTTTTCAAGGCAATGCTCTTCTTCAGCAGCATCACCAAGCCGGCGGTCAACTCCCCCTGCTTATTGAGCTCAGCGGGCATGTCGTCGAGGCTCTCCTTCAGCAACTCCATCAAGCCTTGGATGAACTCCTTCTGCTTATTGAGGTGCTTATTGAGTTGATCGGGCATGCCGTCGAGGGATAACGACTCCAGCTCCGCAGGCTCGGCATGTTCGCCTCCGCGGCTAGGGCGCTCCTGGGAGCCATCGGCTGCCCGTGAGAGATCTTTCGAGGTCTCTGCGTGGCGGCGAACCCTCTCTTTTTCTCCGCAACCTTGGTTGCCGCTCCCTTATTACGAGTAGTTCTCGACCTAGAGCTCTGCTCACCGGCCATGGCAACGACGGGCGAAGAAGAAGCACTTATGAGGAGGAAAGGTAGAGTAATTTTCGGTTAGGTAGTTCCCCTTTTTATAACCTAAGTACTAGGACTAGTACTAATACCTGCATAGTGGGAAAACGTTCAGGTTTGGTACGTACTAGTAGGTGTGAGCAGGCTTTCGAATGTGATGGGAACAAGGTAAAGATTAGTTGATGGTTTTGGTTTCGAGGCCCGAAACGGCTCCCGATGAGTTTAGCGGAACATAAATTTCAAGTACTACACTGCTCAAATGCGTAAATATTATGTTACTGTCAAAAATTGGCACAAAATACGAAGGAGACCAATGGAAGTACTACTAGCAACCCATGATTTAACTACTCGCATGCGCGCAGTGGAGTAATAATGTCTTTCTTCCGCCCTCACATCCACTCAATTTGCATGCGCTGTATTAATTGACCATCAATGAAGTGAATGATTTTACATGCGTCAAATTATCACATGGGGTGGATCTTGGTACAAAATTGCATCCGCCCGTGTACCCGCGTGTGCGTGCGAGGGAATGAGTGTGTGCGTGGCGTGCGTGCACATCTTCACTTCATGCATGTACCGCCAGTATGGCTCAGGGAGGACGAGTACATTCTTTTGGAACCAGCAGCACGTCACTGTGATCAATCCACGCAAGGAGGTCGCGACAACGCCTCCACATGTGCCACGTGGCTTCATGAACTGTAAGAGAGACACTGTGTAGTATGCCATTGGTATTCTAATTTACGTGTTTTGCACATACTCGAAGTACTAGTAAGGTACACGTGCATTGCATGCATCAAATTTTGCAACCAAATTATGAATAAATACCACACTATAGCATGTAAGCTCTGAGTCATATATGCCTGATGAAGCCCTTCGTTTAATTCTTATAGTTCATCTCATTCAAAATCAATTAGTTTTTATAAAAAAGCTAAGAACGCGGGAATAGGAAAAACATGGGATTATAGTGGAATGTCGTCTTGAATCCTACACGATTGTACGAGTGTTTGATTGTGCATAGAAAAACGCAGAATTCTTTCAAAGAGGTTTGAGTGGATGGGATGTTTCCTATGAAATCTAGTGCAAATGAATCATATGGAAAAATTCCTATGGTTTACAATCCTACGAATCAAACAACCAAGATAGTAAAAATTCCTAATGATTAGAATCCTCCAAAATTCCTTTGAGAATCTTTTGAATCAAAGAAGCCCTTAATCTATTTTATGATTCATGGAATTGTGCGTTGTAAAGCATAAAGTAAAAACAAATAATGGCAATTCAACTAGAAAAAAAGTTTGGGCAGTTATGATACGGAAGATTCTAGAATAAAAGAGAACCACTGTTGTTTTGAGGTTTGTGTATTATGCTTAAGTTCAACCATGGAGTCTGCTAGATTGTACATGTGGCAAAATATGGTGGGGGGCTAGAAGATGGTGCGAGGGGCCGAGTGGAGGGAGACTATGAAGGAATGCACAAGTGCGAGATCGATATTTAGAGAGAGGGGGCGATAACGTGTGATGTTGCACGCAGTGGCGGAGCCATGAAAAATAAATGAGCTAGGGGGCCAAGCATTGCTAATCCTTTACGAGGAGGGTCAATTCATGAACTTAAACCATTTTTTGCAGCAATTGTCTAATGATCACATTCATATTAGCCTCGATATATGGTGATGTTAGGGGGGGGGGCAGGGCCCTTACTGCCCCCTGTCTTCGCCATCATGCACGCGTCTGAGAGATGAAGCGGAAGGCATGGATGATGAGAGGGGGGTGTAGGATATATAATTAATGTGAGTGTATTAGCTATATATGTTAATCCTATATAGAGAGGTATAGATTGATCGATGTGGACGTGGGAAAGAGGGTGAGACCTCACTGGATATATCGATTGATCGGTTTGTGTGGAAAACTATGAAAGACCTAGCTATATACACACATACATAAAGGAACATCGATTGTTGCGCATGCACGCGTGAGAGATAAAGAATGCCTGATATGATGGAGAGGGGGATGTGTGTGGGTGTGTGCCTTCGTGAGAGACCGACCTGAAGAAAAAGATTGCATGTGTGCGATGGATAATGCCGACTGGTAGTGTGTGTGCATGTATGCACGAGAGAAAGTTAGTGGTACAATTATAAAGAGAAGACGACTGTGTGGGTGTAAAAGACTAGGTGAGGTCATAATCAATGTAAAGTTGAATTCAAATATTTGAATAAGAGATCCTGATGTTTGAAACCCATGCATGCATGAATATAACGGAGATCTGCGCGGTGTGGTTTGGAAACGAGCATGTTGTAATGTATACACATTGAACAAGGTCAGACTGATTTGAATTTGAGATACCGATGGCAGACATCATTTGGCCACGTCGCATCCGTGCATGGAAACACTATTCTAATTAGAGATGATGGGCGGCTTTCGCATCACATATCTATATCTATACCCATATATATATATATATATATATATATTATATTTTATATTTTTTATATTGTGTGCGGGTAACTTTAAATTTGAAATATGGTTGTTGGATGAGGCGAATCCGATGGTCCAAAGATGGCAAATTTGAGCACTACTGGCCGTTGGATATCATCTAGATTCCACCAGATTTTGCCACATGTATAATCTAGAAGACTCCATAGTTGAACTTAAGCATAATGCACAAACATCAAAACAAAAGCACTTCTTATTTGTTCTAGAATCTTCTTTATCAGAATTGCGCAAATGTTTTTCTACAAGATTTGCCATTATTTGATTTTACTTTATGTCTTACAACGCACTATTCCATGAATCTTAAAATAGATTAGCTTTCTTATAAAAACTAGATGGTTTTGAATGAAATGAACTATAAGAATTAAACGAACATCTACATCATGCATATATGACTCAAAGCTTACATGCTATAATGTGGTACTAGATCATTGATGGCGCGCGTTGCTGCGCCCGTCTATTTTGGCTCTTGGTTGTTAAGGATATAACATTGTTGGTACACATTTTCCTGCGGTGCTTTAAAATATTATGCTTTCGATGACGTGTACTTCTCTTTATTTAAAAAAATAATTGTACGTAAATCATCTTCATTGGGGCAACATTACAAGTTCCATCAACATAAGCTTGGATATAAATATGGCAGTGCCATAAGCAAACATATCCAATATCCACGGTAAAATAATGGATGTCTATGTACATTTTGGTTCAAGCATAGTACAGGCTTGTTGCACTTGCACACAAACATGGACTTAAACATAATATAAAATTGAAATGTATAACGATGAAAGAAGGCAGCATGACAGTATATTATACTTGGAAAACAGATTGTACGACGGCATAGAGCGAACTGGAGAAGATGCAGACCTCAAATAGGCATCAGAAACACTGCACCAATATTTCTATGATTGTGGATACATCTAATATGGCAGACTGCCAGAGGGCATGAGAAGTACTCCCTCCGTTTCGAAATATAAGTCTTTTTAGAGATTCCAATAAAAGACTACATACGAAGCAAAATAAGTGAATCTACACTCTAAAATATGTCTATATACATCCGTATGTAGTCCATAGTAGAATCTCTAAAAAAGACTTACATTTAGAAACGGAGGGAGGCGTCCGGAAATATTTGTCGTCAAAATGGATGAAAAGGAATGTATCTAGAACTAAAATACATCTAGATACATCCCTTTTTGTTTTCTTTTATGACAAGTATTTTCGGACGGAGGGAGTACTATCTAAGAAAATCAAGAGCCTTGATTATTACATCAAAAGCAAGGCACATAACATGCTTACTAATCGTATTGTTCGTGCTAACACATATGATAATAATATCTTCCAACACACGAATGTAATTAGGCCAAAAGATAATTTCTTTATACGAATTCCAACATCACTACAATTTTTCCTTCGTTGGGGCTTAAAAATTGTATTACCATTTTACATGGAATAGAAGGAACTGACTGAACCGAGCAACAAAAGGCAACAAAAACACAAATCAGTTTCCTCTCATTCTCTGCCTACATCATTTTTTTCCAGTAAATGCATCTTGTGATTCATCATTGTTTCAGACCCTAAGTGCCGGAAGCTCTACCTAAGGCGTCTGCCATACAAGGATACAAACAGCTTCGCTTTAAGACCCTCCTTGCGGTGATGCTTAAAAAGGGAATAACCTCATGTATTACCTTGCTCGGAATAGCCATGTTTCCAAATCCCAACTAATCCATCTTAATCCTAACATCAAATGAAGACAACATTAACTTGAATTCAGACGCTATGTAGTCAGAGTGATTGCATGACTCGAGGTACAAGGCAACAGGCTGGGGTGAAGGTGTGGCAACTGCATGCCACCATGAAACACCGGCGAGCAGAGAACCGGAAGATACATAATCATTTATGTCCTATGGGTGAATTTCTCCACTCATTGCACGCTACAAAACATTAGAGTATATATAGGACGTCCCTTTCTGAACAACTACATAATATATAAATTCCAATTGCAAAAGGGATTTCATCTAGAGTATATTGCCTGAATTATTTGAAATGAAGTAATGGTTTTTCTAATCTTACTTTGACCTAGAGCATCACTCTGAATCATCAAGGAACACACAAATCTTCAGAAGTAGCAGCAGTAGCTACTGTGAAAAGTCCACTGGAATGCTAGAATACTAAAAAAGCTAGTACATCCCAATAGCCAAAGAACATAACAAAATTTGGCATCATATGTCAAGCAGCTCACAGTGGGCATAAATTTGTACATTATGTCCCTTTATTAACTCATTCATCTCTGATTGGCAACTATTAGGAAACAATAGTGGTCATCAAAAGTACAATATATTGTAATGCTCTAGAATAGGATCTAATTGTTGCGAGTTGTTACCTGAGGGAATCCTTGCGGGGAGCTGAGCATAGGAACAAATGTTGGTCCGCACTGTCCACGTGACTGACCACCGTGCCGCCTCCATGAGCCGATGTGGAACTTCTCCCAACAAGTGATTTGTGCATGACTGCTCAAGCAAACTAAACCACTAAATCCAAAGGGGAGTCGTTCTAGAAAGGTGCAACACCTTGAGAAATCTACATGAATTGAACAGGCGAGAGGCATTAGAGAGGAGAGTATCACAAGGTAAACCTAGAGAACCTGCATAGTTTGTCAGTACAAAGAACAGTATGAGTAAAATAAATTTCAAAAATTGGATTAGATGAAGAATCAGGTGAAGAGGAGATGAAGGAATGAACCATCACCCATGGCTGCACGAGAGTGGTTTTCAGAAGTGAGGGGGGTAGGGAAGGAGCAATAGCACTTTGGATCGTATATGCGCACGAGTGAATTGAAGTAAAAAAACATGAATCGTCAGACCTGCAATAATCTTCAGTTTAGCCGGTACATCAATTGCCATTAATCGATCCCTACTAAAACCTCAACGAATCAATGGCGAGTGAATTTCAATCGACAGCGGCTGTTCATGGCCCTAGCCACCGCCCTATTGCCTCACCGACCAGGACCCCGTTCGGTCGCCCAGCAAGGAGCGTCGTGTCGGTCGGACCTGAAGCACGGTGGCCATGAGACACCATCGGTCGCGTCGATCCGACCCCAACATGGTCGCCATCACTACTGTGCCCAGATTCTGCCGACAACAGCAACAGTGCGAAACTGCGAACCAAAAGGATTTGGCGACGACGCGCCCGAGGACTCCAAATATGGCTTGAAAACCAGACGAATGCTTCAGAGATGTAGTGCGTCACTGACCTGGGGATGAGCTTGTCGCTGGCTCGAGGAAAAGACGCTCCCTGCTGCACTTTTGTGGAAGAAAGGAGAAGAGGACAGCAGGGGGCAGGCGCAGACAAAGGCGCCGCTCTGACGACCTCAATATAGAAGAATGAGCCAATCCAGTGAATCCCGTGGAACTCAATGGAAGCTACACTCATTTGGGAGCACAAAGAACATCATCAATTGAAAAAAAATCCATGCAGAATTTTGGGGAGAGTAGAGGTACCAACGAGGGAACACTTGTAGAAGGCCAGAAGCGGAGACTAATTATCGACCTGGGTGTCAACCATGGCTGCCGGCGAAGGATTTGCGCAAATAAAAGAACGAGAATGAGGAAGGAGAAGCTCCACGATGGAGATTAAATGGACGCAATTGAATGGATATTGTAACTGACCCCCAGTTATTTGGCCACCATTGAGTGCGGCCCATCGATTGCCAATTTGCCATTATAATGGTCCGCTGCAACTATGGATTGATTCCCGAATCGCCGGCAACTGGAGGCGAATCGACAGGGGACGATCCGCTGCCCCGGGTACCGCCTGGTGGCGTCGCCCAGCGATGCAACCCGGCCAGTCGCGTCGGTCGCCATGTGAGGCAACACCGCCCTACCCTACCCTACCACCGTCGGTCGCCATGCGGTACCTCAGCGTGGGCTGGAATGGGCTGGCCGATAGCCCAGTTAACCACAGGGCTACGTTTCGGCCTGCGGAGCAGCGGCCCACAGGACAGCCGGCCAAATTTTCATCAGATGCGGGACAGATAGCTTTAAAGAGGAGATCTGACGATAAAAAATGTCCAGATCGCGTAAACGAACGGCCAGAAACGCGATGCGCTGAGAGGGCTCGCTTTAGGTGCGGTTATACTGTCCTTAATTTATTCATAATTTGGTTGCCAAATCTCATGCGTGCAATGCACGTGTACCTTACTCTAGTCTAAATGGTGTTTGTGTGTGTGTTGTGCGTGTTGAGGTGCAAATTGTCTTTTTTTTGAGTACACGTTAAGCTTGTTCTTCCAAAATTTTAATCCGCGCCTTGTTATGCCGAAAATTCAAGCTAGCGTCTGTGTCTATCATGCTGCGAAACTCCCGCCTCTTCAACCCGCGCCTTGTTAGCCTGAAATATTTAAGATATATCTTTGTCTTGTTGTGCTCCGATAACTCCCTCCATCTCAACCCGCACCTTGCTATTCCGAAATTACAACGCGCGCTAAAACTCCCACCTCCTGTGAAATCCCAACACGCGAAATGCCCGTGGTACCCCTGAACCGAAAGAACCGCCTCAAATCGGTGGGGGTACTTTCGTAACTTACCACACATTTTGGGCAAGCGCGTCCCTAAGCCATGGTTCCCCACTTCCATCCCATCCACCCACCCATTCGTACACCGAAGCCGTGAAAACCCACGACGAAACCCCACACCCTGCTCCATCCGCCACCCAGTCGGAGCCTCTTCCCCGACGACATCATCCACAACAACACCTCAACGTCCCTCATCCACCGTATCGGATGAGGATCCGTCATCGATCTCGTCGTCCAGCCAGTTCAGCCACCCCGTCCTCCACCTCCAAGGAGCTGCCCCGATGTTCCCCTCGTCTTTCGCGCCACCTCCATTCCCACACCTCCGTCTTCACCTGCACCACCGGAAGAGCATCATCATCACCGTTTCCTCGGATGAAGTTGTGGCCTAATCGGCGCCACCAAAGAGGTAGTACACTAATCGCCGCATTTTCTTCTTGATTCGATCTCACGGTGCTGCCGGCGCTCGGTCCCGAGCCGACACGGCGCGGCTCCATCCACGGCGGCGTCGCCGGCCACTTCCTCCACGGCGTCGCTCCCTCAGCGACAACGTCCACATCAGTAGGAGCTGCTGCTGCTTTAGCTCTCGCTTGCGCTGCTGCTCTCCTCTTGCTCTCGGTCCCTTGCCTGGTCTGCTCTTGCTATTGCTCTTGCTCGCGCTGCTGCTCTCGCTCTTGCTCTTGCTTGCGATGCTGCTCCGATTTAGCTACACTTCAGTCCACTGAATCGACTTTTGGGTCAGTCGATTTTC